>NW_027175301.1:300000-502500 GCF_028021215.1 Eschrichtius robustus | reverse complement strand
AGCCACAACTACTGAGCCTGCGCGTCTGGAGCCTGTGCTCTGCAACAAGAGAGGCCGCGATAGTGAGAGGCCCGCGCACCGCGATGAAGAGTGGCCCCCGCTTGCCGCAACTAGAAAAAGCCCTCGCACAGAAACGAAGACCCAACACAGCCAAAAATAAATAAAAATAAATTTTAAAAAAAAAGGCAGTTTAGCAACGGGGTAGGAGTTGAACTCTGAAGTCATCTGTGGCCAGTAATAGTAAGGGATCTGATTGTCCCCTGGGGTATTGACCAGGTCTGGAGTCAATGAGTTCCACCTCATGGGTGTCAGGAGCACATCCACGTTTATTCTATATTGATTTTGGTGGAGAAAAGTACATGGATGGCAGAAGAAGATGTCTCTCTCTCAAGGTGGTGATGTGTGGTTTGCTCAGCTTACACCAGATTGTGTGAGGACACAGGCTGAAATTGGTAACAAAGTCAGTTTTCCATGTGAGGTTCTCATCAGAACTGAGGTGGAAGTCGTCAGACTCTGGATTTTTGATGAATGAGAGGGAAGAGTGAAGGTACCACGTGGTTGTTCCTTTGCTGTGGGTGGCAGTGTCAGGGCTCCCACACTGGTGAAAATTGATCATTCTATTGTGTCTGGCATGAATATATTCACCACCATAGTTTGCAGCACCTGCCTTGTGGTGCCCACATTTGCTGTAAACCTCATTGCCTTAGTTATACCACAGGGGTGTGAATTTAATGTAATCAAGACAACGGGCAGTATTTTTGACCATGTAGGAAGACCATTGTCCTCCAATCTCTCTCAGTAGCCTCTGCCATTAAAAAAAAAAAAAGGTTATTATTTCATTCTATGATGCCCACTGCACTAAGATGATAGATAGGTGGAAAGTGCAAACAATGTTATCCTGTAATGCCCACATTTGAATTTTATTTGTAGTAAAGCAGGAAACTTGATCTGACTGTGTAATTTGTGGCTCACCCAAAAGTTGTAAATGTTGTTTTATTCACCCGTTAGTAACATTAGCAGAGGTTGGTGCCTTACACGTGTAAGCCAGTAGAAGACTTGTGAAGGTATCTACCATTGCTAAGGCATATATAATTGCTCCTGACACAGCAGGAAGAGGCCCAACGAAATCAGTTTGCCATTTCTAATAACCATTCCCCTCTGTAAATTTCTTCTCCCATGTGGGAGTCCCGGTGTGCAGATTTCTGGTGTGTGGTGCAGTCCCTCAGAATTTTGTGTAAACAGCTCTCTGCTAGGCCAACTCCTTGATTAACAACTTATTTTCCTAATTCCATTATTCAAAAATACCCTCATCTTATTGTGTGACCATGATAGAAGGGGTCTGGTGGCTCATCCCAAAGTCCCGTGGACTCTGTCTCCTTCAAGAGGCTTACTTACCTGCTTCGGTCGTTTGGCTAGTTTGCCTTTGCGGTTGTATTGTGCCTCCTCTGTGTCTTGTTTGGTGTGAGTGGAGGTATGGTGCACCAGGACGTGCACAGTGAGAGCAAGCATGACAATTTCTACCCTTTACTTATTTACCCCAAATCCCTCAGCCTTATGTTTTCCAGCCCTGATTACACCAAAGTCCCAACCAAGTAGTTAGCCCAAAATAAGAACCTTGGTGAAATGTTTGTTAAGGGCATATTCACTTACAGGACTATTGCATGAAGCTCAGCCCATGGGGTATATTGTCCAATCTCGCAAACAGAATTGAGTGTCTGAATAAAGGTGATAGTCTGTGTCTTTCCATTGCCTGGTATAAGCTCCTTTATACTCCATGCTCCATGTAAAGAAAAGTAAAGAAAGAAAGTAAAGAAAGACCATTCCTTTTCTTGTTTTG
This sequence comes from Eschrichtius robustus, assembly GCF_028021215.1. Lineage (NCBI taxonomy): Eukaryota > Metazoa > Chordata > Mammalia > Artiodactyla > Eschrichtiidae > Eschrichtius > Eschrichtius robustus. Next base: position 500,663 of record NW_027175301.1, on the reverse strand, counting down.
AGAGTGTTCAGCACCATCCTGCTTGTCTGTACTGAACACTTGTCTCCACTTCTTGACATGAAGTTTCTAGAAGTTTTAGCAAGTTAACTTCAGTGTCAGTATGTGTGGCTCTTTCCTCATGGAGGTATAACAGCCCAGTAGGCCTGACTTCAGCTCAATCCATTTTTGTTTTAATAAGGAGAATTCTGTTGCAAATATAATTTTACAGGGAGTGATTTCCATTACTCAGACATAATAGGAATCTCAGTCTGTAGGGTAATTGGATCTACCCCAGTAAGGACTTCAGATGGATAAGTACTCAGCGCACCACCAAGAGTTACCTTTCTAGTGGCAAATAACCCTGGACTGAGTCTGGAGCTGCTTATATCAAAAGCCCACCAGTAGATGTTTGCACATCCATTTGGTCCATAGGCTCCAGGGAGCTAATTTGAGGGTGGCAGAAACATCTAATTGTAAATGTTGTTGCTGAGGCACAGGTGAGGAGCTGAAATAATAATCTCCTGTAGTTTACCTAGTGCATGTTCAGAAAGATGTGGGCCAGTAAATATCAAAGGTGAGGCCTGTGTTGGCACCAGAATCCAAGCAGTCTTAACAAATCCTGGGCTTCCTTTACCAAGGTGGGAGCTTGGAATATTGGGTGCTCATCTTCTTCCAGATTAGGAAAAGCTTGCAATTATGAATTATAAGTGTAACCCCCAAATTTAACAGACTGGAAGGGGCCTTGTGCCTTAGGGGAAGAAGGCAGAGAAATTGACCATCTCCTCTCAGTGAGGTGCTCTTAGCACTCACTGAGACATGTTCACAGGTGTGACAGCCTGTGAGACAGAGTCTTCCACAGAGTAAGATGTCATCAATATAATGCCAAAGCTCAGTTTCTGGTCAGAATGCAGGGCAGGTGTTACAGCTGTCTACAAAACCTGTGGGCAACTGCAGGGCTACTTATGTACCCATTAGGTAATCAGGGAAGGGTCATAAAGTTGACCTTCAAAGATGAAGATGAATTGTGATAGACTTCTCTGTAAATTTTTACTGACTAGAACTGGATAGCAAAGTCTGTAACTCCAAACCTTGTACTCCTGTTGTCTTGAATGTCATCCATTGAGAACATTGTCTGGTACAGCTACTCTAAGAAAAGGAACAGGCTTGTTAAACTCTGTATTTAGCTTCCAGTTTTTAGTAGTGGTTTTAAGTGCAGAATTTACTGCAGAATTGAAGGTTGAGAAGGTAGAAATCAGTACCCTTCTTTAATGAAGTCAGCTATGACAGGTTTTAATTTCTTAGTACCTTGTTTCAAGCAGCACTGTGGTGTGTTGATCACCTGCAAGCATAAGGGAAGGTTAATTTGTTCCCACCAGGCAGAGCCCACCGATAGAGTAGAAGTCTTAGGAGGTTGCCTGCAGAGCGTGGAGTCCATTCAAAAAAAAAAAAAAAATAGGAAAAGAGATATCTTCAGGGAAGTACAACCAGAACAAAAGCATCTTTTAGCAAAACTGGGCCAGTTTTTATAGTTAAGAGGTGGATTACTCCTTTGATTGGTCCTCCTTGCAAGCTGGCTGTTTACCTCTTGGGGTGTCCCTTTAAAGCATGAGTGCTCTCTGAGGTTAGAGATATTTGAGGTCAATGTCCAACAGTTGGGTAGAGAGCCAGCCAATGTTGTTTGTCTTTTGGAGCCCAAAGAGTTAATGTGGTAAAAGGGTCAATGTCTGCTGGAAGGGGCTTATGTGGGGCAGGTCCCTGCCATTGGTAAAGTTCAGGTCCTTGCCACTGGTACAGAAAACACAGCTGCCTCTGAAGGGAAATCCTGTCATGAGCTGTAATCTAGTCATTAAATATTGTCATTGCTCCATTGATTTACCAGATATCATCCATTTGGGGACCATCCTGTCCCCCAGGATGTAACATAAATCTTCTTGTCTATCTCAGGGTTTATGCTTAAGTGCGGGACCTGACTAGTGTGTTTGGCCTGAGAGATGGGCTGCCTCACTGTTGATAGTAATTTTGATTCAGGCTGGGGTCGGGGGGATGGTACTGTTGTGGAATTAACAGGAAACACTTCTCTCTGAGTTTGTTTTTCCAGAGTTTCTATTAAGTGCTCTAAAGCCTTCCTGAGTTATTTTAGCATTGTCCGTCATTGCCAGTAAACAGACTTATATTTGTCTGGAGCACCCCCTGCCTCCCACTAGCCCTGAGAAACAGCTATGTAGACTTAGAACTGAATTCAGCCTCCTCCAACTTGCCAAGTCATTGTGCTGTATGCCTGATGTCCATCTGTTTTCTGATAAGGCCACTGTAAAATCCCCAGGTGATGGAGGATGGCCTCATCACCTCATCTCTGGCCTCAGTTCACATTTCCCATTGCCTGTATAATGAGGATGTTTGTGGACTTTAGTGGAATGGACGCCCCCCAAGCTATAAAAAGCCACATTAACACAGTGTATGTGGACCTGGGTCCAAAGCTTCCTCTGAGGGTGATTTCCACCTTCCATATTAATTGTGCGGGATTCTTTAGCAGGAATTGTTACCGAAGAACAAACCTGACTCCAACTGGATCTATTCCTTTAACTCTAACCTTTGTGCTCTGTTACCTGTGCGTAGTCATGCTGGTTCTGCACCATTTTTTTTTTTAATTCTGTATTTTATTTATTTATTTTTGGCTGTGTTGGGTCTTCGTTTCTGTGCGAGGGCTTTCTCCAGTTGCGGCAAGCGGGGGCCACTCTTCATCGCGGTGCGTGGGCCTCTCACAATCGCGGCCTCTCTTGTTGCGGAGCACAGGCTCCAGACGCGCAGGCTCAGTAATTGTGGCTCATGGGCCTAGTTGCTCCGCGGCATGTGGGATCCTCCCAGACCAGGGCTCGAACCCGTGTCCCCTGCACTGGCAGGCAGATTCTCAACCACTGCACCACCAGGGAAGCCCCTGCACCTTTTTAAAAGAATGCTGTCTACAGCCCGAAATATACATGATAGTCCATTCTCAAGGCTCTGCCTGCCAGGCTTGACCTTTAAAGGTATAACACTTTTCCATTCATATAGTGATAAAAGTTTGCAGAACAGAGAATAACATTTGTCTTATTGGAGGTTTAGAGGAACATCATGAACTGACCTACATGAACAGCTGAAAGACCAAAAGATCATCATACCCCCTCTGGAGTCTGGCCAGCACCAAGAAGTTTGAAACAATTAGCCATGCCCCTCACCCTTTTAGTATAAAACACCCTTGATTTTAACTTGTTTCTTTGTGACCCATCTAGCCACCCATCTTCTTGGTTTGCTGGCTTTCCAAAGTTAGTCACTATTCCTTGCCCCAACATCCTATCTCTCGATTTGTTGGCCTGTCATGTGACAAGCACTATGAGCTTGGACTCAGTAACAAGGACACCATTTCTCTGTCTGTACAATGTCAACCAATTGTTTAATTTTAATATCACTCAGTCGAGTTCACTTCCCACCAGTAATGCTTCTATACAGCCAGGAGGTTCCATCATAGGGTTAGACACTTGCTAACCAAGAATTCCAATAATTAAAGTAAAGAAGGTTGCGTTAGTGTTACGAAGTCCAAGCTCACTCTGCTCACTGCACGACAAGCCAATAAATCAGGAGATGAGGTGTTGAGGCAAAGAATATGACTTTATTGGGAAAGCCAGTAGACTGAGAAGGTGGCAGACTAATGTCTCAAAATAACCATCTTATCGGGGTTTGGATACCAGTTTCTTTTACAGCTCAGAAAGGGGGAGGAGATGAGGAAGTAAAGTAAAAAGACCATAAGTCTTGTAAATATCCCCTGCAATGGCCAGCCTTGGGGTGGGGCTGTGTTAATTTCTTCTTTTTTGCAGGCAAGCACCTGTAGACAGGGTCTAATGTTTCCCCGAACAAAGACACTTTGGTTTAACATTCAGGCAGAGAGGAGGGTTCCCCAAGGTAGGCCATTATGTATAGACAATATCCTTTTAAGAAAACAAAAGCAACAGGAAGCAAATGTTAAATTAAAAGAAACAGATCCAACATGGATTCAGATTTGGTTCTTCCTTGTCACAATCTCCCACTGTCAATGTCCATTCCACAATTTGGGGATTGTGGTCATCTAGGGACAATGACCGATGACCACTCTAACTTTTTCATGTTATGTAGGAGCAATGAGAGGTTATCATGGAATGGAACTGATTGGACTTGGGCTGGGAATAATTCTCAGAATCTTTTTAGTAAATAGTACAATTCTCAGTTATTTGAACCTGATGCTGTGTTGTTCAGTAGAACAGGATTAAACAAGCAGATTGACCCACACTTCTCCAGCTGTAAGGAAAACTGCAATCTCAACATGTATCCTTTTCAAAGAGCAACCTTAAGTCCTCTAAGGTTTCACAAACCCACTGTTTTCTAGGTTTTTCAGGGAGTGGGCCATTGTTTTTGATTATGGGGGTGCAGCTTTAATCTGAGTGTGGTGAATCCAAGGCTTTATCCCAACCAATTGACAGATGAATGCATGGTGAGTAATACTGCATATGGTTCAGTCCACCTTGCACTCAGCTGGTGCACAGGCCCTTGTTCTTTCCAGGTTTTAAGGAGGCCCCCATCACTGGGCTGGAAAGGATGTAAGGCTACTTCAGTTGGATAGGCAGACCTGCTGGCAGCAAACTCATGGACACAGGTTAGTATAGTGCTCAAAGTTTTAACATAATTAGCAACAGCTAGATCTTTCAGAGCATTTACATATTCCCCTGTCTGGATGGACACCTGGAATCGCCTACCATACAATATTTCAAAGTGTCTTAATTTAAGCCTGCTTCTGAGGGCCACTCTGATCCACAGCAGGGCAACAGACAAAGCCTTATCCCAAGTTAAATTAGTTTCTTAACATATTTTAGTGATGCTCCTTCTCAGTGTATGGTTCATTTTCTCAGTTTTTCCTGTTGATTGTCATGTCCAGGATAAATGTAATTTCCAATCAATTTGCAGCACTTTAGACACTAGTTAGGTTATGTTAGAAACAAAAGCAGTTCCCTTATCACTCTGAAGGTTGTTAGGTAGTCCAAATCAGGGAATGATTTCCTTAAGGAAAACTTTAACCACTTTGGAAGCTTCTCCTGTTTGAGTGGGTTATGCCTCCACCCATCCTGAAAATGCATCCACTCACACTAGCGGTACCTGAAGTTTCCTGCAACTCAAGGAATTTGAGTAAAGTCTATTTGTCAGTCCTCGGGGGGCCAGGTCCCTTTGTGTTTGGTCCCTATTTGGGGATGTCTGGCAGCAGTTTTGGGGTTACTTTTAGCACAATCATGTAATTTTAAATGACTCGTTGGATCATTCTTTACAGGTGAGGTCCCATTATATACCTTCGAACTCATTGCAGGGTGGCATCTCCCCCGTAATGGATACTGTCATGAATGTGCTTCAGCACAGTGTCCAAGAGGGCCTCAAGAATCAAAACTGTTCCAGTGCATTAAGTTTCCAGCCAGGTGAGTTATGCTCAAGAGTGAAACCCCACTCTTTGGCCCTCTCCTTGTCCTTTTCTGGATACACTGGATGATATTTTGATAAGTCACTCTGCAGGAGAAGTGACTCTATCATGGTTTGTTAACCCCTTTCCTCTGCTGCTTTCTTTGCATCTTGGCCAGATAATCAATTGCCCTTTATTATATGAGTCTCACCCTTCTGGAGTCCTGGGCATTGCATTACGGCCACTTGTGAGGGCTTATGGACTGCTTCGAATAGCGACAAGATGTCAGGAGCATGTTTTAAGTCTTTATTGTTTGAAGCGAGAAGCCCCTTTTCTTTCCAGATCGCCCCGTGAGCATGCACCACAGAGAATGCATAGCAGGAGTCTGTGTATATATTTATTCACTTCCCTTCAGTGAGGAGCAGGGCTCTTGTCAGAGCAATGATTTCTGCCTTCTGAGATGAGCCCCCTGTGGGCAGAACTTTTGCCTCAACCATCTTTTCAAGGGTTACCACTGCATACCCAGTTCATCATCTACCTTGGTCCATGAAACTTCTTCCATCGTTGAACAATTCCATATCTGGCTCTGCCAAGGGTTGGTTCATTAAGTCCGGTTTGCTAGAGTGCACTAGCTCAATGACATGTAGGCAGTCATGCTCTGGGGATTGTGCAGCATCAATCGGGAGAAATATGGTTGGATTTAGGGCTCAGATGACTTGAAGTCTTACTTTGGGACTGTCCAGGAGAATGGCTTGGTACTTTCCCATTCTCCAGGAAGTCAGCCTATAACCCCCTTTCTCTTCCAGCAAAGAAGAGACGTAGTGAGGGACATACAGAGTGGTGAGTTGCCCCAGGGTATACTTCTCACCTTCCTGAAGTATGTCACAAGTAGCTGCTACAGCTTGAAGGCAAGGAAGCCACCCCTTAATAGTCTGTTCTAGCTGTTTTGAGAAGTAGGCAATGGGTGGAGGGATATTCACTAGAGTTTGAATTAACACCCCAAGGCTTATGCTTTGTCTCTTATAGACATACAGCTTGAAAGGTTCCCTTAAGTCCAGTAGTCCCAAAGCCGGAGCTGAGACTAACATAATTTTTATTGTTTCAAAGGCTGTTTGGCACTCTTTAGTCCAAGTAAGGGGTTCAAGATCATGTCCTTTCAGTGCCTCGTAGAGGGGCTTTACTATGAGCTCATAGTTTGAGATCCAAATCCGACAGAACCCTGCCATTCCTCGAAACCGTCTCAGGTGTCTGCGGGTCTTATGTTCTCCCAAGCCTGCAACTGCCTGCTTTCTGTCCGGCAAAAGATCCCGCTGTCCTTGGGAGAGGACAAAGCCCAGTTACGTGACTTGCTGTTTGCATATCTGGGCCTTTTTTCTGGGAGACCTTATATCCACAACTGGCCAGATAGTTCAGTGTTCTGATTGTATTTTGTAGACATTTATCATATGTAGGGCTCGCTATAAGCAAGTCGTGCACAGACTGTAATAAGAGTCCTTCATCCAGTATTAAGTTTCTAAGGTCCCTAGCCAGCATCTCCCCAAACAAGGTATGGGCATTCTTAAATTCTTAAGGTAGGACTGTCCAACAATACTGTTGGACTACCTATGTTTCTGTGTCCTGTCAATCAAAAGCAAATAGGAATGCAGAAGAAAGCACCTTTCAAGTCCAGGACTCAGAACCGGCCATATTCTCCTGGAATAGTTGTAAGCAGAGTGTGTGTATTAGGTACCACAGGGTGTAAGTCTTGGATTACTTCATTAATAGCCCTCAAATATTGGACAAAGTGATACTCTGTGGAGTTTGGCTTTTTTACTGGGAGGATGGGAGTGTTATATGGAGACGTGCAAAGTTTAATCATTGCTGTTTTCAAAAACTTTTCCAGAATTGGCTGTATTCCGTTTCAGGCCTCTTGTCTCAGAGGATACTTTTTAGATTAGGTGTCCCAGCATTCTTTTTTAATGGGGTTTGTATTGTTCTTGGTTTTTTGGCTTTCCCTGGAGTGCTGTCAGCCCATACTTCTGGCCTTAACTTTTCATAGACCTCAGGGGGAAAAAGCTCCTTTTCTGGGGTTTCTGTGAGCGCCATTTGTAGGCTTAAAGCAGGCTCCGGTGGGACCCTGATGTCCAGCTGTTCTGGCAAAAAAAGTTATTTTGAGCATTTAATTTACAAAGGAGTTCTCATCCCAAAAGTGGGATTGGACACTGTGGCATGTATACGAAGCTGTATTTCAGAGTGAGATCCCCTAATTGGGATTCTAGAGGTTGTATAAACAAACAGTTTTGTACTCCTCCAGAAACTCCGGTGACCGAGATAGACTGAGATGATTTCTGTGCCATCTTGACAGAGTATAAGGCACGCGTATCTATTAGAAAGTCAATCAACTTGTTCCCCACTGTCAAAGTTACCCAGGGCTCCTGTGGGGAAATTAGAATCAGATGCCTCAAGTCCAAGTGTGTCCCCGAGCCTCTTCATTCATAATCAGAGTGTTCCACTCTTTTTACCATATGAGAGGCTCCTGTCTTCCTTCTATTATTCTTTAGTCTAGGGAAATCTTTTTCCAAATCCCTTCCTCCTTGAAGTAAGCACATCGTTCCTTCCCCAGTGGTGGTTTACCTTCCTTTAGGTCACTTGCCTTCCAGGAATTCAATGCTGCTTCCAGAAAAGCTCTGCATTTCGTTTCACATCTTCTTCCTTCTGTCATTGCTTCCTGTTGTTGAACACTTTAAACAAAACATCCACTCATTGAGGAGGGTTCATTACAAATACACCATCTAATTTCTGAAATTTTCTTCTTATATCTGGTGCACTTTGCCCGATGAAGGTCATACTTACCATCTTTATCATCTCTGGAGCCTCCTGGCCTGCATCTGTGTAGTGCTTATAAACTTCATAAATTTTCTAGAAATTCTGATGGATCCTCATTTGGTTTTTGTTTTATTTCCTGAATTTTGTTTACAATCTTTTGTCTAGGTACACCATTCAAGACTCACTAAGATGCATCTCCTATAATGTTCTAGAAGTGGCATGTCACCATTATTAGGATCCCAGTTAGGCTCAACAATAGGGAAAACCAGATTTGTTTCTGGAGCTCCACCTTGATCTGCTAGATGGAACTGGATCTCTTCCTCTCTAGCTCTGTCAATGACCATCCTCCTTTCATCCCCAGTAAACATTATATTCATAAGAGTGTGAATGTCCACCCAAGCGGGATGGTGAGTGGCAAATACAGAGGAGAAAATTCATTCATTTGGAGTGGGTCCTCTCGGTAATCAAGGGTATGGTTTTTCCAGTTAAGCTAATCTGAAGTCAAGAATGGATTGTGCATCCATAGGAACCCAGCTGGTTGGCCATTCGTATTAAGGCCTCCTACATGATATCAGCGCAAGGGGAATTGCCCTGCTGCAGAAGTGGTTCCCGTTCTAAATTAAGTGCCCTGTTGGGTCTTAGATGGTGATACTAAACCAGGTTCCTGTGCCCCAGGGGTTAACATAGAATCTACTATTTGACCGCCAGGGGTAGGGGAAACAGGAGGCAGTGACTATGTTGGCAGCATGGGCAGACAGTTGAGACAACTGCCAGTGCAGCCTGCTTAGCCACTGGGGGAGCTGGATAGGTTGGAGGTGGGGTTAAGTTTTGAAATAACATGTCCCCACTCTCATTTTCTCCCTCTTTCCCTTGTGGAACAGGTTCCCTCTTGGGTTTCCTTTCCGAAAACCCACCATAAGGGGGCAGCCTTCTGACTCCTTTTTTTCCTGATGCAATAGTGTAAATGCTCCTACATATGGAATCTCATCTCTTTCCCCTGCTCTTTTGTAGAACACTTCTAACTGCGAGATTGTGTAATAATTGAGTGAGTCACTCAGGAGCCACCACTCTTCTGATCCTAATGTATATTGGGTCCACACCCTGTTACAATAGTATATCATGTCTTTCTTAGTCATAGGTCCATGGCTATGTTTTCCCCAATTCTTTAATATACATCCCAAAGGGCTCTCCTTCAGAATAGTTGGAATATTTCCCATTTTTATAAGTTTGAAAATACCAAAACACAAAAGATGCAAACAAATTCCAACAAAAATCCCAAACAAATTCTAAGATCGATGCACACAAAACCAAATAAAAACAACCAGGAACAAAACCAATGAACAGGTTCCAAATCAGGTAGAGTCCAACAACAATTCCCCCCCCCCCCCACAATACGGTATGCCAGTGAAACCAATGTCTTATCCCATAAAGGAGAAGCCTGAATTGAGTGGATGTTGTCCACTATGTTGTCAGTGTGTACGCTGGAGCAACTTACCCTATAAAATTGAGTCCATTGACTTACAACACAAAAGAACACACAAACCAAAACAAAACCCACACCAAAACAAACCAGTTACCGAACTGGGGAGACTTACCCTACAAAATTGAGGTCATCCACTCGTAGAAGTTGGTCATTTCCTTGCTTCAACTGCCAAGCACTGGTGCCATCGCTGTCACTTCAGGGAATTTTGAGGATAGATATTCAGGACAATTGGTCCCGGCAGCTGCTAGGGACTTGCCCCAATGTTCCCTGTTCAGGGCTGTCTAACCACAAGCAGCAAGGCTTCTGGCTGGCTAAGCCAAATTTTTTACTGAGTCTAAGCTCACTCTGCTCACAGCATGACAGGCCAATGAATCAGAGATGAGGTGTTGAGGCAAGGAACACGACTTTATTCAGAAAGCTGGAAGACCAAGAAGATGGCAGACTAATGTCTGCCATCTTATTGGAGTTTGGATGCGAGTTGCTTTTCGAGAACAGAGTGGGGGATAGGAGATGAGGAAGTTAAGTAAAAATGTCATAAGTTTTGCAAATGTCCCATGGAATGGCCAGCCTCGGGTAGGGGATGTGTTAATTTCTTCTTTCCTGTAGCCATCCACAGGTGGACAGAGTCCAGATGTTTCCCTAAACAAAGGCACTTTGGTTTAACTTTCAGGCAGAGGGGAGTGTTCCCTGAGGCAGGCCATTATGTATAGACAGTATCCTTCTAAGTAAACAAAAGCAACAGGAAGCAAAGGTTAAAGTAAAAGAAACAGATCCAACATGGTTTCAGATTTGGTTCTTCCTTGTAACATTAGGACTGCAGCCCAGGAAACACAGATCCAAGAAGTAATTGAGTTGTGTTCTACAAGACTACAAAATGCGGGAAGGTTTAGAAAGGCAGGAAAGGAAAAAACAAACAAACAAACAAACAAACAGAAAGCAATGTAAGTTGTCAATAATTAAGATATGAGCTGGCAAGAAATGAGGGAGCTTGTTAAGCAAGGAGTGGTTATGGTTCAAAATGATTGCATAGTTGCAAAAAAGAGGACTTTGAAACTGCAAGGTCACAGCTAACAGCTGCTAGCAGATACTGTTTTGAAAACAGCTGGTGGTGTTCTTGAGTTTGATACAGTTGAGAAAGTCCTCAGTGGTTCTGAGACTTGTCCAAGGCCACATCCACAATAGCCACCAGCTCCATTTTGAATGCCTAACCATAGTTATTTAATTTTGATTCTTAAAATGAACTTAAATATGTCATCATTTCCCCTTTTGATTAAAAAAAAATCTTTTCTTTGAAAAGCATTTATGATCAACTTTTGGTCTTATTATGTCCTTTTTGTTACCCGAGTGACTTATAATCCACTCCTGATACATCAAGACCCTTGGAGATAGGGTGGATTTGCCCAGAAAATCTGTATTGGGTGGAGGAAAAAGAAGAGTAGGTTACAAGCTTGGGTCACATTTGAGCAACAGAGGGGCCTCAAGAATGTGGTCTCAGGCAGGTCATGTCTTGGTTAAGATCAGAGTTAGCTGAGCCCTCAGTGATCCTGCAGTGGCATGTCATGAGGCAAAGGCTTGGTGAATAGTTTCCCATCTCTGGTTCACCATTGTCCTAGTAGACCCAGTATTTAAACAATTTAAAAATCACAACATAGGGCTTCCCTGTTGGCGCAGTGATTGAGAATCTGCCTGCCAATGCAGGGGACATGGGTTCGAGCCCTGGTCTGGAAAGATCCCACATGCGGCGGAGCAACTAGGCCCGTGAGCCACAGCTACTGAGCCTGCATGTCTGGAGCCTGTGCTCCGCAACAAGAGAGGCCATGATAGTGAGAGGCCCGCACAACGCGATGAAGAGTGGCCCCCACTTGCCACAACTAGAGAAAGCCCTCGCACAGAAACGAAGACCCAACACAGACAAAAATCAATTAATTAGTTAATTAATTAAACAAAATCACAACACGATTGATTTGAATAATAAACAAATATTTAAGGCTTAGATGACAATTAGTGATAAAAATTGTAGTCCTGATCTTAAAAAGGTTACTTGAGAAGGCAACCAACTAATAAGTCCCCCCAGTCCCAAGAGATTTCTCAGACATTTCTTAAGATAACAATGTTAACCTTTAATATTTCTAATTGCTGGACCAACTCTCTCCTGATTTATTTATGTAAAAACAACATTCTTCTCCAAGAAAAATGCAAGTTCCTTCTTGCTGGGTGGCTGTAGACAAAGAAACAATAAATTTGTGAGGAACTGGCATGGCAAATAAACTTAGGTTCCAGGTGTACAATTGGGTGAAGAATCTGAACAGAATTTGATCTTGAGGTAGTAAGTTAAAGAAGGCTCAAGTTTGTTTAACTAGGTTTCTTGGCCTGAATTCCCTATCTCTGGTAATATGGGTGTCCTTATTCTTTCCAGTGCAGGGCGTGCACATTTCTTATGGGACATTGTTTCCTTCTTTCAGGGAGACAGAAGGGAGGCTCAGACTGTCCCTCTTGCACTGGTTGTTTCTTAAGTAATTTTAATTCCAAATAATTAATATGCTATTGAGGCACAATTTAGGGTAGCGAACTGTGGACCATCCCCCCCCCACCACACACACACACACACAGTTTTCTCCTCTGAAACGTCCCTGGAAGATTCACATATTAAAAGTTGAGCTAGTGATTATGAGGAGACAAAGTAGTCTAATAAAGTTCTCCATTTCATTGAAACATCTTCTTACTTCAATTAAACAGTTTTATCTCCTTTCAGGATTTAGTCATGCAGGTGGGTTCTCAAGGTTTGGCCTATGTTTCAAACAATCAGGCATTTAATATGAGGCATGTCTAAGGAAACAAAAGAAAAACAGAGGTTGATAAATGGAGCATGTTCCCCAATGTTCATAGCAGCACTATTTACAATAGCCAAGACATGGAAGCAACATAAATGTCCAACAACAGAGTAATGGATAAAAAAGATTTATATACAATGGTATTGTATATAAATTGTATATATATTCACAATGAACAATTAGGCATTTACAGAAAAGAATAGAATAATGTCATTTGCAACAACATGGATGGACCTACACAGTATCATACTAAGTGAAGGAAGTCAGACAAAATAAGAAAATATTATATGATATCACTTAATCACTCATATGTGGAATCTTTAAAAAATGATACAAATGAACTTACTTACAAAACAGAAATAGACTCAGACATAGAAAACAAATTTATGATTACCAAAGCAGAAAGGGGTGGTGGAAGTGATAAATTAGGAGTTTGGTATTAACAGATACACACTACTATATATAAAATAGATAAACAACACGGACCTACTTATGGCACAGGGAACTATATTCAATATCTTATAATAACATATAATGGAAAATAATCTGATACATATATTACTTTACTGTACACCTGAAACTAATACAACCTTGTAAATCAACAATACTTCAGGGCTTCCCTGGTGGTGCAGTGGTTGAGAATCCTCCTGCCAATGCAGGGGACACAGGTTCGAGCCCTGGTCTGGGAAGATCCCACATGCCGCGGAGCAACTAGGCCCGTGAGCCACAACTGCTGAGCCTGCACGTCTGGAGCTTGTGCTCCGCAACAAGAGAGGCCGCGATAGTGAGAGGCCCTTGCAGTGCAATGAAGAGTGGTTCCCACTTGCCGCAACTGGAGAAAGCCCTCGCACAGAAACGGAGACCCAACACAGCCAAAAATAAATAAATATATAATTAATTAAATTAAAAAAAAAAAGATAACATATGTATATTTTAAAAAAACAATACTTCAATGTAAAATTACATACATAAAAAAAATTTTTAATTACATACAAATTTAAAAAGAAATATATGTCAGTCAAATAAATAAATGAAGAAAATTATGTCAGTTTATTTGAGCCCAAGGTGCAGTTAGTCAGAAGATCTCTAGATGTCAGAACTGAGGTATCTTTCACACTTTGAAATGTCTTTGGTGATGTCATCAGGTGTTCAGGTAAAATTTCAGAGTGGCTCATACAGGCATGAGGATGGTTTAAATATGAGTGGTTGTGGCAGTTTCTCTGAAGTTTATACACAATTAACAAGTTTCAGGAAAAGGATGGTTTTAGTTTGAGAGTTTCTGAATTCTGAAGTCCAGCTGCAGGTTTTCAAAGGGTCCAGAGGAGAAGGTCTGAGGTATCTGGGGACAAAAATAGTGGGTTTTCCTCCAGGGTTATGGACAGAGCAGCAAAGACATTGCTGGTAACCTATTTTCACATATTCATAGGCATCTACCCAACAATATCTATTTACAATTTGAGTCATCTTAAAGGCATTATGCTTGGTGAAGAAATGTCAGAAAATGACAGTGGAATTTGGCAGGGAACTGGGAAGAACCAAGCAGCTGCCTTGGGTTTTGCAGAGCCTTGACTGCTTAATCTACTAAAATTTTTTATCCATCCTTATTTCACTGATTAAGGAGCAGACTGTTTCCATGTGCTACAAAGACATCAGAATGGCAAAAGTCTGGAGTGGGTCAAGATGGTGGAATAGGACCTGGGGTTCATTTCTCCCCAGGAGTACATGAAGAATACATCTGCAAGTGGAACAATTCACACTGAGCATTGGTTGAGCACTACCAGTGGACCTCGGACACCTAAAAGGACAAGAAAAGGTCCCCACATAACTAGTTAGGACAAAGAAGAGAAAGAAGGAAATAAAGATAAAGAAGGAGATAAAAGAAGGAAATAGAAGAAGGAAATAAAAATAAGAAATGGGATGGGACCCACACCCCTGGGGTAGGAGGCTAAAGGAGAGGGGAGGTTACTGCACCCAGGTAGGACCCCTCACTTGTGGTGAAATATGCTGAAATAGAGTGGAGGGGGGGCTTCAGGGGCTATCACAAGAAAGTGCAGTGGCCCATCTGTGACAACCAGGACAGAGAGAGACTTGCACAGATGGTCTGTGCCACAGTCCTCTGTGCCCCACCCTGAGACAGATATCTGCCAATTCTGGCAGGGGTTGGGTGCTGAAGTGTGGGGTTAGAGAGCAGACCTGGGGAGAGGACTGTTGTTGGCTGTGCAGAGAACATGTGAGGGGACAGGAATGAGGAACTCTGCAGCTGAGTATTCTCCTGTAGGAAGCATAGACTGACATGGAAACGAGGCACCATTGTTAAGTGCTGTGCAAGGGGCTGAGCCACCATCACATCCTCTCTCCCCACACGCCAGCCCCTTCTCCTGTGGACACTAGGAAGGACTCCCAATAGAGCAAACATGTGTGCTCCAGTCATTGCTGCTTCCTATCGGCCCTGGCTTCCATGGGCAGTAGAGCGGGATCCCATAGGAGTGAGCCTGTACACCCCAGGTGTGGCAGCCTTATCTCTCTCTCTCTCTCTCGTCTTAAAGAGTGTGCACCACATTTGTTGCCACCTTGTCCCCCTCACACCTGAGCGAGTGCTAGAGCCCCAGTCATAGTTGCCTTATCTCCCTCCTGCCTGAGAAACCACGCACACCCCAGTAGGTCACCAGCTCTTGCCCCTCCCACCTAAGTGAACATGCATGTCCCAGTTAGTCACTGCCAGTTAGTCACTGCTCTCACCTGGGCAGGAAGCAGACACCCGAGGGTGACCCACATTCAGAGGTGGGGCCAAAACCAAAACTGAGACCCAGGGACTGTGCGACTAAAGAAGAGGAACTGAAATCTCTCTGTGCAGCTGCACAAGGCATGGATTAAATCCCTGTGATCAGCCTGGTATATCCTACAACTACAGAATATCTGAATGGACAATAAGTGATCCCAAAACTGAGATAGGTCTAGGTTCAGCAGCAGTGGACATTGGGGACAGGTACACATGAAAGTGGGGCCAGATCAGAGTCTGAACTGCCCTCACAGTGCCAGAGCAGATCCAGAGACCTACCTAGAAGTCTTGGACAGCCTCCTGGGTACATGGGGGTTGGCTGTGGCTCACCATAGGAACAAGGACACTGACAGTGAAGGACAAATGGAATTGTTTTGTTGTTTTAATTTATTTTATTTTATTTATTTATTTAATTTTTAAAATATATTTTTATTTTTCTATTATATTTTATATTCGTTTTTGTTGTTTTTTTGTTTTTGTTTCTTTGCATTTTTTTCTTCTTTTTCCGATTTTTGGTTTTTGGGAGTTTTTTTTTTTTTTTTTTTTTTTGCTTTGATTTCCCTTCTCTTTTTCTTTTTTTCCCCATTTTTTTCTTGTTGTTTTGTCATTTTTTTGGTGTTCATTTTTTGTTTTCTTTGCTTTTTTGTTGTTGTTCTTGTTTTTTGTTTTTGTTACTTTTGTTTTTATTGTTTGTTTGTTTTGGTTGTTTTCTTCTTTTTTTGTTTTCTTTACTTCTTTTGTTTGTTTTTGTTCGTTTTGTTTTTATTGTTTGTCTTGGTTTTTGTTTGTTTGTTTACTTTTTTGGGGGGTTGGCTGCACCATGAAGCAGCAGTGTCTTTGTTCCCCAGCCAGGGATAGAACCTGATCCCCTGTGGTGGGAGCACCAATTTCTAGCCACTGGGCCACCAGGGAATTCCCATACCAAGGGAATATTTATTGGCATGAGCTCTCCCAGAAATCCCCATCTTGACACAAGGGACCCAACAGCCAGCAATCTCCAGTGTTGGGCGTCTCAGACCCAAGAACCAGCAAAACAGGAGCACAACTTCACCAATCAGCAGAGAGGCTACTTAAAGTCGTACTAAACTCACAGACACCACAAAATACACTCCTTAGAATGACCCTGCCCACCAGAGAGATAAGACCCAGCTCCACCTATGAGAGGGAAGGCACCAGTCCCTCACACCAGGAAGCCTACATAAGACTCTGGACCAACCTCACCAAGCAGGGGGCAGATACCAGTAGCAAGAGGAACTATGACCCGACTGCCTGCAGAAAGAAGAACACAAACACAGTAATTTAAACTAAAAGAAATGGCAGAAGAATATGTTGCAGATGAAGAAGCAAGCAGAAAATGTGCAAGACCAACTAAATGAAGAGGAGATAGGCAATCTACCGGAAAAAGAATTCAGAGTCATGATAATAAAGATGATCCAAGATCTCAGAAATAGAATAGAGGCATGGATTGAGAAGATAAAAGAAATGTTTAACAAACACCTAGGAAAACTAAAGAACAAAGAAACAGTGATCAACAATACAATAAATGAAATGAAAAATACACTAGAAGGAATCAATAGCGGAATAACTGAGGCAGAAGAATAAGTGATAAGGATAAGTGATCTGGAAGATAGAGTGTTGGAAATCACTGCCACAGAGCAAAATAAAGAGAAAAAAAAGAAAAGAAATGAGAACAGTCTCAGAGACCTATGGGACCACATTAAATACATTAAATACATACACTAAATACATCACTATTCGAATTGTAGGGGGTCCCAGAAGAAGAACAGAGACAGGATGTGAGAAAATATTTGAAGATATTATAGAGGAAACCTTCCCTAACAAGGGGAAAGGAAATAGTCACCCAAGTCCAAGGAGTGCAGAGAGTCCCATACAAGATAAACACAAGGAGAGGCATACTGAAACACATATTAATCAAACTAACAAAAATTAAATACAAAGAAAAACATGTTAAAAGCAGCAAGGGAAAAGCAAGAAATAACATACAAGGCAATCCCCATAAGGTTATCGGCTGATTTTTCAGCAAAAAATCTGCAGGCAAAAAGGGAGTGACAGGGTATATTTAAAGTGACAAAAGGGAAAAACCTACAACCAAGAATACCCATCAAGGTTCTCATGCAAATTTCATGGAGAAGTGAAAAGATTTACAGACAAGCAATAGCTAGGAGAATTCACCACCACCAAACGAGCTTTACAACAAATGCAAAAGGAACTTCTCTAGGTGAGATCCACAAAAGAAGAAAAAGACCTAAAACAAAAACAAAAACAAACAAACAAACAAACAAAAGAACTGAAAATAATTAAGAAAATGACAATAGGATCATAAATATTGATAATTTCCTTACATGTAAATAGATTAAATCCTTCAACCAAAAGACACAGACTGGTTCAATAGATACAAAAATAAGACCCATATGTATGCTGTCTACAAGAGACCCACTTCAAACCTATGGATACATATAGACTGAAAGTGAGGGGATGGGGCTTTCCTGGTGGCACAGTGGTTAAGAATCTGCTTGCCAGTGCAGGGGACATGGGTTCAAGCCCTGGCCTGGGAAGATCCCGCATGCCGTGGAGCAACTAATCCTGCGCACCACAACTACTGAACCTGCGCTCTAGAACCCGCGAGCCACAACTATTGAGCCTGCGTACCACAGCTACTGAAGCCCGCGCCCCTAGAGCCAGTGCTCTGCAATAGGAGAAGCCACTGCAATGAGAAGCCTGTGCACCACAATGAAGAGTAGCCCTCACTCCCTGCAACCAGAGAAAGCCCGTGCACAGCAACGAAGACCCAATGCAGCCAAAAATAAATTAATTAATTAATTAAATAAATAAATTTATTTTTTAAAAAAAGTGAGGTGATGAAGAAAGTTATTCCATACAAATGGAAAAAAAAAAGCTGGAGTAACAGCACTCATATCAGACAAAATAGACTATAAAATAAAGACTGTTACAAGAGAAAACAAAGGACACTGCATAATGATCAAGGAATCAATTCAAAAGAAGTTATAACAATTGTAAACATATATGCACCCAACATAATAGCACCTCAATATATAAGGCGAATGGTAACAGCCTTAAAAGGGGAAATTGACAGGACACAATAATAGTGGGGGCTTTTAACACCGCATTTACAGCAATGGATAGACCACCAGGACAGAAAAATAATAAGGAAACACAAGCCATAAATGACGCATTAGACAAGATAGACTTAATTGATATTTATAGGACATTCCATCCAGAAGCAGCAGAATACACTATCTTCTCAAGTGCACAAGGAACATTCTCCAGGACAGATCATGTCTTGGATCACAAATCAAGCCTCAGTAAATTTAAGAAAACTCAAATTGCATAAAGAATCTTTTTCAACCACAATGTTATGAGTTTAGAAAAAAATTAGAGGACAAAAAACTGTAAAAGAAAACCAAAACAAAACCAAAACAACAACAACAACAAAATAACACAAACTCATGGAGGTTAAAGAATATGCTACTAAATAACCAATGGATCACTGATGATATTAAACAGGAAACCAAAAAATACCTAGAGACAAATGACAATGAAAACATGAAAAGCCAAAGCCTATGGGACAAAGCAAAAGCAGTTCTAAGAGGGAAGTTTACAGCAATAAAATCCTACCTAAAGAAACAAGAAAAATCTCAGGTAAACAATCTATCTTTACACCTAAAGCAACCAGACAAAGAAGAACAAACAAAATAAAAAGTCAGTAGAAGGAAAGAAGTCATAAAGATCAGAACAGAAATAAATGAAATTGAAACAAAGAAAACAGTAGCAAAGTTCAATAAAAGGAAAAGTTCGTTCTTTGAGCATATAAACAAAGTTGATAAACTTTTAGACAGACTCATCAAGAAAAACAGGGGAGGACTCAAATCAAAAATATTAGAAATGAAGAAATATTAGAATACTCAAATCATGAACATTAGAGAGGACTCAAATCAAGAATATTCTTAGAAATAAGAATATTAGAAATGAAGAAGAAATTATAGTGGACACAACAAAAATACGAAGGATCACAAGAAACTACTACAAGAAAATGTTTGCCAATAAAGTGGACACCTGGAAGACATGGACAAATTCAAAGAAAGGTACAATCTCCCAAGACTGAACCAGGAAGAAATAAAAAATATAAACAGACCAATCACAAGTAATGAAATTGAAAATGTAATTAAAATCTTCCAACAAACAAATTCCAGGACCAGATGGCTTCACAGGTGAATTCTATCAAACATTTAGAGAAGAGTTAACACTTACAGTTATGAAACTCTTCCAAAAAAGTGCAGAGGAAGGGACACTCCCAAGCCACCACCACACTGTTATTAAAAACCGACAAAGATATCACAAAAAAAGAAAATTACAGGTCAGTATCACTGATGAACATAGACACAAAAATCCTCGGCAAAATACTAGCAAACTGAATCCTACAACACATTAAAAAGATCATACACCCTGATCAAGTGAGATTTATCCCAGTGTTGCAAAGATTCTTCAATATATGCAAATAAATCACTGTGATATACTACATTGGCAAATTACAGAATAAAAACAAGACGATCATCTCACTAGAGGCAGAAAAAGCTTTTGACAAACTTAATCATCCATTAATGATTAAAAAAAAAAAAACAATTCTTCAGAAAGTGAGCTTAGAGGGAACCTACCTCACTGTAATAAAGGCCATATACAACAAACCGCCAGCTCACATCATTCTCAATGGTGTAAAAATGAAAGCATTTCCTCTAAGATCAGGAACAAGACAAGGACATCCACTCTCAACACTTTTATTCCTCATAGTTTTGGAAATCCTTGTCACGGTTATCAGAGAAGAAAAATAAATAAAAGAAATCCAAATTGGAAAAGAAGAAGTAAAACTCACTGTTTGCAGATGACATGATACTATACTAAGAAAATTTTAAAGATGTAACCAGAAAACTACTAGAGCTCATCAATGAATTTGGTAAAGTGGCAGTGTACCAAATTAATGCATTAACAATGAAAGACCAGAAAGAGAGATTAAGGAAACATTTCCATTTAATATTGCATCAAATAATAACAAAATACCAAGTAATAAACCTACCTCAGGAGTCAAAAATACCTGTACTCAGAAATCTATAAGATGCTGATGGAAAATGTCAAAGATGATGCAAACAGATGGAGAGATATAACATGTTCTTGGATTGGAAGAATTAATATTGTGAAAATGGTTATACTACCCAAGGCAATCTACAGGTTGAATGCAATCTCTATCAAATTACCAAGGGCATCTTTTTCCAGAATTACAACAAAAATTTTTACAATTTGTATGGAATCACAAAATAACATGAATAGCCAAAGCAATCTTGAGAAAGAAAAATGAAGGTGGAGGAATCAGGTTCCCTGACTTCAGACTGTACTATGAAGCTACAGTAATCAAAACAGTATGGTATTGGCACAAAAACAAATATATAGATCAATGGAACAGGATAGAAAGCCCAGAGATAAACCCACGCACCTATGACCACCTAATCTATGACAAAGGAGACCAGAATGTACAATGGAGAAAAGAGAGTCTTTTTGATAATTGTTGCTGGGAAAACTGGACACCTACATTTAAAATAATAAAATTAGAACACTCCCTAACACCATACACAAAGGTAAACTCAAAATGGATTAAAGACCTAAATGTAAGGCCAGATACTATAAAACTTTTAGAGGAAAACATAGGCAGAACACTCTCTGACATAATTTGCAGCAAGATCTTTTTCTATCCACCTCCTAGAGTAATGAAAATAAAAACAAAACTAAACAAATGAGACCTAATTAAACTTAAAAGTTTCTGCACAGCAAAGGATATCAACAAAACAAAAAGAAAACACTCAGAATTGGAGAAAATATTTGCAAATGAAGCAACCAACAAGTGATTAATCTCCAAAATATAGAAAGACCTCATGCAGCTCAATATCACAAGAAAAACCAAACACCCAATCAAAAACCAGGTGGAAGATCTAAATAGACATTACTCCAAATAAGATATACACATGGTTAAAAAGCACATGAAAATATGCTCAACATCACTAATTATTAGAGAAATGCAAATCAAAACTACAATGAGGTGTCACCTCACACTGGTCAGAATGGCCATCATCAAAAAATCTACAAACAAGAAATGCTGAAGAGGGTGTGCAGAAAAGGGAACCCTCCTACACTGTTTGTGGGAATGCAAACTGGTATAGCCACTATGGAGAACAGTAGGATGGTTAATTAAAAAACGGACAATAGTGCTACCATATGATCTAGCAATCCCACACCTGGGCATACATCCAGAGAAAACCATAATTTGACAATATACTTGCACCTCAATATTCATTACAGCACTATTTACAATAGCCAGGACATGGAAGCAACCTAAATGTACACCAACAGAGGAATGGATAAAGAAGATGTGGCACATATATACAATGGAATATTACTCAGCCATAAAGAAAACCTAAATAATGCCATTTGCAGCAACATGGAGGGGCCTAGAGAGTGCCATACTGAGTGAAGTCAGACAGAGAGAGGCAAATATCATATATCACTTATATGGGGAATCTAAAAAAAGTACAAATAAATTTATCTACAAACCTGAAATAGAGTTACAGATGTAGAAAATAAACTTATGGTTTCCAGGAATAAGGGGGGTAGAGGGATAAATTGGAAGATTGGGATTGACACATACACACTACTATATATAATATAGATAACTAATAAGGAGCTGCTGTATAGCACAGGGAACTCTACTCAATACTCTCTATGGACTATATGGGAAAATAATCTAAAAAAAGAGTGAATATATGTATTTGTATAACAAATTCACTTTGTGGTACACCTGAAACTAACACATTATAAATCAATTATATCCCAATAAAATTAAAAAAAAAAGAATTGTAAAAGTCTGGTGATAAGAGGTCAGGGTTTTTTTTTTTTTTAGTTTTTTTAAAATATTTTGTTTGTTTGTTTTTTCTTGAAACAGAATGGGCTTCATCAGCACATGCAGATTCTATTGTTGTTGATGCCTTTACAAGAAAGTCACCTGAGGCACTTCCCTAATACTCAGGTTCAGTCCCTTAGTATGAGCCTCAATTGACGACAGACAACATTTTACATCCGGACAGGTAAGATTTCCAGAAATTTCATACACTTTCTTGAACACTTATAACAAATATCTATACAGCACAAAATAAAGAAGGCTTAATATTATTTCTTATTTGATAATACCTCTCATGTAATTTAATATATCAAATGTGCCTAATTAGTTTAATACCTCTCTTTTTATAAGGAGAGAGGTGTGAACTATAATATTGCCTGCCATATTCGTAAACAAAGGACATTGTAGCCATCAAGCCACCACATTACAGTCACAGCAATGGTGAGTCTTAAGGAAACTCAGGATAGAAACAGGATGCCCACCATGCATGTTCCCATACGTAGAAAAGTACTAAATTCCTTAACTTGAGATATCTGTTTTTCTTTTACTAACAGTAGTCTTTTGATGTCCTGACTATCTGTCTTTTGTTGGAAAAACTCCTATATATCCTGGCTTCCGCCGTCCCTCCCACCTTGTCTCCTCAGAAGTTTCTCAGCATTATCTGAGATGCTGTGTCCCTGGCTTGAAGTCCTCAGAATGTGTACTGAATAAAACATAACTCTCAACTTTTAGGTTGTGTCTTTTTTTTTTTTCCAGTTGACAGAAAGATAGGAAAACACAGGATCCTGTTTACTTACTCCAAGTTACTTCTGACTAAAAAGGCTTCATTTAGAATTTAATTTGGGGGAAGTTTGTCCAAAATATCAAGAACACTTAGTCAACTGCTTAGTTATTCATTTAACCAAATAAGAAATAAAACTTTAATTATAGAAGGTTATATAGTTTTGAACAAAACTTAGCTCTTTTAATATTGAGAAGACTAGTTTTATGTAAGTAATCATAGACCTGATGAAAACAATAGAACATAAGCTATTATTTTGACAAGACATAGATCTTAGCTAATCTTTTTTCTAGATAGATTACTTAGAGGTAAAGACAGTTTTATAATCACTTATTATCAACAGCAGACAAACAGGGAAAACAATTGTCCTTTTAACAGAGAGAAAACCAAATTCCAGTTTATTTTTGACATTAGACTCAATTACTTAATTAAATTTATTCTAATTCTTATCCAGTCCTGACTGTAAGCATTTAGAGTAGGGGATCCTGAGAGAAAGGGAACAAGGAATGGCTTTGTTGAAATTTAAAAAAACCCAAATTGGCCTAAGCCATTTTGTGATCTAAACCTGGCTGCAATGCTTGCTCTTGAGCAGGTCTCAGTAATTAATGATCTTAAGGGAGTGAATGAAGAAACTAGAGAAGAGCAGTCAAGAAACAATAGTGCAGCCTTGAGGCAGCGTTCTGGGTCCTCAAGGGACCTACACAATATATCTTTGAGTTCAGCAGGAACTAAGGCTCCTTCCCAGGTGGAGGATGGGATGAACCCACCTGGCTTCAATCAACTTGGACTCTGTTCAAGTTGGACCTTTCCCCAAATTCTATGCTGAATTCTAATCTGCTCAAGCCCCCTCATGAATATGCATGTACCCTTAGCTTAAAACTTCCCTGGTTATGCTGTTTCAGGAGACAATGCTTTGGGACAATGCCCTGGTATTCTCCTTACTTGCTACAAGGAGTAAATCCTTTCTTCTCCCAATCTTTGTCTTGGTTGTGTCTATTGGCTCAACACCCAACAAGAGGTGAACCCAGTTTTTGAATAACATGACCACACATAAAATTTCTTTCTAAAGATTTCCTTTTCTTCACAAACCTTTTAAAACTCTCTGTTTCCATCTTAGTTTGCCCCTTTATTTTTTGTTTGTTTGTCAGATTATTTGTTTTTCTATTAGAAATCACCAGCTTTGGGATGGAATCACTTTCTTTTTCCTTAAAAGATTCATCTCCTTACTTTACACATTTTCTTACTCCCAAAAAATATCCTATTCAATTATCATACTTGGCACCTTTAACCACATATATTAATTAGAATTCTTAATCTTATGAAACTTTTTTTAGTAAAAATAAATAGTTGTTTATACAATTGTAAACTTATTTACAAAATAAAGATACAAAATATATTTACTAATAGAGCCAAACATACTTAACCTCTCTGTAATAAGAGGTCAAAAATAGGTTAACTTAGACTAGTTAAGTAATTACTGTTTCAGTGTTTTATCTTACATGAAAATAATCTAGACCATCAATGAATTCCCATCATTTAATTTAACTTAGCAAAAGTAAGGTTTTAAGTTACCAAAATATTTGGGGAAATTATTTTTAATAGATATCACATAAAACATAATTATTCTTAAAGAGTTGACAAAAAACTCTTATCTTATTTATATCTATTTTATTATTTATGAAAATTTCATCATATCAAGTTAATTTTCTTGCTGGCAAATTTTGTAACAGAGATAACAATGCCAAAACTCAGCTTTTCTGTACATTGGTGTCAAATCAAACCTTGGAGACAGAGTTTTGTGTGAAGTAGAAAAGAATAACTTTATTGCTTTCCCAGGCAAAGGGGAACACACTGGGTTCCTGCCTGGAAAAACTATGTGTCCCAGCCTGGGAGGATTTGGTGAGGAGTTTTATAGCAATAGTTCAAGGGTGTGGTTGCTGAGAAGATTATGGTGTGTGCGGGTTCTCAGGTGGTTGATCTCCTAATCTTTTTTTTTTTTTTTTCAACATCTTTATTGGAGTATAATTGCTTTACAAAAGTGTGTTACTTTCTGCTTTATAACAAAGTGAATCAACTATACATATACATATATCCCCATATGTCCTCCCTCTTGCATCTCCCTCCCTGATCTCCTAATCTTTTTGAGTTTCTTTGGACCCTTTAATCTTACCTTAGGTCGTTTCTTGGCTGCTCCTCCTCTGATTAGCAACTGTTTGAATCTGCTCTTTGGAACTCAGGGAAGGTCGTGGAGGCTGGAGTCTTTCCTCCAAGAAATGGGGGACAAAAAATTCTTCCGTGCCCAGGAACCCTGCAGGGTCCTCCTCGGTTTCAGAATCGTTTGTCAAGGGAAAAGACAGATTTTAAAGTTCTTCTTCACAAAAATTAAAAAAGACGTTAGCAACTTGAGCAAGTAACTTAATTTATTTCAACTCAGTTTTAAACTAGTGTGTTTTTTATTGTACTTGACTCACAGCTAAAGTTTTAAATAAAAACTATGAAATTTATAATTTTGTCTGTCTGTATGTCTGCATGTGTGTGTTTTAAATATGGTTTTTCCTGCCCTTAGGTATTACTGCCAAAATTAATTTGTAAATTGATTGATATTTAATTGGATTTAAGAAAAGTAAGGGTTTATATAAATTCTCAGATACAGAATAGAAACGAAACCAAATGAGTTTGACATACTTGTGATCTCAGAACATATTTGATAATAAAGTCAGACTCGGTTTGTTTAATTAATTAATACACATATGTCTTTAGAGTTATAAACATTAAGTATAATACTTTTACGGTGGCTAGTTTTGTTAAAAGTCAATAATCTCATGTTATTGAAAGCAAAGAAGACCCTGTGGGGCTCCTGGGCACGGAAGCCTTTTTCATTTCTCATTTCTTGTAAGCAAGATTCCAGCCTCCATGTCCTCCCCTGAGTTCCAAAGGGCAGATTCAAACAGTTGCTAATCAAGGGAGGAGCAGCCAAGAAACGACCTAAGGCAAGATTAAAGGGTCCAGAGAAACTCATCAAGATTAGGAGATCGGGGCTTCCCTGGTGGCGCGGTGGTTGAGAATCCGCCTGCCAAGGCAGGGGACACGGGTTCGATCCCTGGTCTGGGAAGATCCCACATGCCGCGGAGCAACTAAGCCCGTGCGCCACAACTACTGAGCCCACGTGGGGCAACTACTGAAGCCCGCGTGCCTAGAGCCCGTGCTCCGCAACGAGAGAAGCCACCACAATGAGAAACCCGCACACTGCAATGAAGAGTAGCCCCCGCTCACCGCAACTAGAGAAAACCCGCGCGCAGCAACGAAGACCCAACACAGCCAAAAACAAGTAAACAAAATAAATAAATTAAAAAAAAAAGGATTAGGAGATCGACCACCTGAGACCCTGCACACACTGTAATTTCAGCAACCCAACCCTTGAACTATTGCATCAAACTCCCCACCAAATCCTACCAAGTTGGGACACAAAGTTTTTCAAGGCAAGAGCCGACTGTGTCCCCCTTTGCCTGGTAAAGCAATAAAGCTATCCCTTTCTATTTCACCCCAAACTCTGCCTCTGAGATTTGATTTGGCACCACTGTACAGAAAGGCTGAGCTTTCAGCATTAATTTTGGCAACCAATGTGGGGCCAACTTGGGGACGTTCCCAGGAGGAGGGTTCCCTAGATTGATTGGGCGCTCCGAGGTTTTCTCCACACCAGCCTCCTTTGAAAGATTGGAGAGTTAGAGAATTCCTTTAGAGGTCAGATCATGGGGGACCCTTGCCTGGAAAGTCGAGCCCCAGTCTTACCCAGTCCACCATCCCTGCACCTAGAACTTCGAGGCAGAAGTAGGCAGCGGAAAATGGACTGCTTTAGCAGCTGCTGAGGCCATCTTTGCCTTGAGGACATTCCTCTCTTCTTCCTACCTAGACTGCCCTGGGCTTCCCACTCTGAGGAATTATTTTGAGGAAGCAGAAATGATAGAGTCTGATGTCACAACAGCTCTACCAGAATCTGGGTAAGTCCCCGGGAGTGCACTCTCAGACTCCTTCAATCTTGTCCCTCTGAAGAATTTTGGGTTGCATCTGGGGATTTTCTGTTTCAGAAATCCCAGTGATAAGGTGCTGCTTGGACTAAGGCCATGGGCTAAGTGGGACTTGGAAGCGGCCGTTTTGAGCTTTGTAGGGTCTGTCTTTGCCTGGCATAAACCTTGTGTCTGCTGGTGAGGGTTAGGTTCTGTTTCCAGTCCGTGCGTGAATATTTATTGATTGGCTATAGGAAGTGCTACTTTAATGCCATCTGATAGCCCCCTGCCCCCAGGGATAATTAAGGCAGACTGGTCGACTTATAACTATAAACGTATGACTAAGAACAAAGGAGTGAGACCCTATTATAAACTTGTTTGGCCAATGCACATTCTTGAAAATGAGGAAAGGTGGTGTTCGAATGGTAGCCTAAATTACTGTACTATTCTCCATCTAGATTTGTATTTTCTCAGAAATAAAAAGGCTGTGAATTCTCTCTTCTCCATCTGGGTTAGCCACTCTGGGCTCTCTGAGAACCAGCTCTGGGTTTGTTCTCTTTCAAGAACTGAGACAATCTATTGGAAGCCTTTGTCTGGGAGTGGGAGTGGAATTTTTAAAATATACCTCCTGTGATTTTCTGTTTGTGTGGCCGTAGCTTATCTGTCATTTGTGGGGTTTTGTGTATTGTTTAGGGGTGAGCCACTCTGGCTTGCATAGGGTGGGAAAATTCTACCGGCTCCTTGTGAGCCACTTTGAGTCCTCTGTCTGGGAGTGGAAATGGAATCTTTGGGCTACACTTTGTCTTACCTTTTGTTTGTGGTACCATGTTTGTTGTTGGTATGTATGTGTGTCAGTATTTGCATTGACTGGTTGAGACATCTTTGGTGAATAAAAGGGCTCCTGTGTGACAACACCAGTGTACACTTCCCTATTACATTTGGCTTTGCCTGTGGCCGAATGCTGGTTTTCCCTCTTGGACGAGCTTTGTTATGGGTGACCAGAGCTCTGTTCTGTCTTGTAACTGGGTCCCCCACCCAGGTTATTTTGACAAAACTGGTGTATCTTCAGCTATACCCCCATAAAATGGAATTGTTATTTCTCTCTCCCATGCCTGGGCCCTCCAGAACATTTATCTTATTCAGACCACCATCTCTAGTTCCTGAGACTAAAGAAAAAGATGGGGAAAGAAAGATTTTTTAAACTCACGCAGAAAAACTGTGAGATCTCTGGTCTGTCTTTAGGTAAAAGTTAACTTGTAAATGAGCTCTATTTAATTGACTTAAAAGTAAGGGCTTAGAAAGGAAATTTAAAATTAAATTTAAATCTAGAAAATTGGCCAACATAAACTTTAGGACCCCATGATCTCTGAAATATTCAGTACTGAAATGATATCTGCTATTGAAGGTGGCTTAAGCTTGTTTGTTTGATTAATATAGAGTCTTTAGAGTCATCAATGTTAGGTAATGCAAATGAGGTAAAATCTTTTGGGTAAACTCTTTAGCAATAATTGTTTTAGGAAAGTCTGCTTAAGAATAATCTCTTCAGCTACTTGGTAACTTAAAAATTTAGAGTTACATTAAATGAGGGAAGTTTATTGAATAGGCAGGACATTCCCAAATAAAATAAGATACTGAAACATTAATTACTGAAAACTGATTTCCCTTTGCAGGAAGACTAAAGGTATTTCGGATACTAAATGTATTTGATGCCACCCTGAGATATTCTCTGTAAAAAAGCACAAGTTTTTAGGTATGAGCATGATCAGGATTTTCTAAGATTAGATTAAATCTAGTTGGGTAAATGGGTTTTGCTGGGAATGAGCCAGGGCAAGACCGGATTTAGTTTCTCCTTTCAAAGTTTTCTTCTTGGAATACTGCTTTTCATAACAGCTTGTGAGTTCCTTTGCCTTTAAGTGATCTGTATTTGCTGTTGAACTCTCTTCACTTTGGTTAAATGAATGAGTACTCTCTGGCTCTTTCTAAAAGTTCCTTTGATCTCCAGCTAACTTTGAGATGCTTCAGAGAGCCCCTGAGGCATCTCAGAGAGAAATATTTAACTATGATTATTTGGTATGTTCAGTTAAAGGTAATAAGTTAAATTAAACATAATTCCAGTTATTGTAACCAAGTTTCTTTACCAATTACATTGCAGTCAGATGTTTAACTGTGTCCTTTTAAGTCTTTCTGTCATTTACAGATAATTATTGTACTCTGATGCCTTTGCAAATGTGTTTCATTTTCAAGAAGACTTAGGCAAAGGACCTTTTGACAAATACAGGTGTCTGATAAATTCTGAGCTAGTAAGAAATTTAAAAAATCTTAATGGAGAAGCTGATGGCCTCATAATATGTTAACAAAAGGATTAGCTGCTGAGTGAGCTGGTAAATAATATTTATGGATTTTCAGACAGAGGGAAGCCCTTCCCTTAAAGATACTAATGACTTAGAGTAACTGGGTAAATTACACCTCTGTAGGTAAAATTGAAATATTCTCCTTTTGTCTCTGCCTGGTCCCTCTGGAAATTGGAAACTCTTGAGTTCTGAGCAGCCTTATAATGTGAATGAGAAAGACAGTCTCCTGGAATACGTAGGAATCTTGATATTTGGGGGAATTCTGTAAAAGACAAATCCACCAGGGCAAAATCTGATAGCAGGCTTTTGGTATGGCTTTCTGGGCCTCTAGAGGGCCTTTTGAAATTTAGTCTGTGTCTCCTTTTGAGGAATTACACCAGAGTCAATGTGGAGGAGCCTATCCAGTCATCCACAGGGGGAGGACCAGACATTTTGAAAACAAATATCTTAAATTTGGCTGTGCTCGATGGATATGAGGGTCATTTTAGGAGAAAAAAATAGGATTATGTTTCAACAGATATAAAGTTCTAGTTCTGTTAATTGAAGTCTGTATTTATGAAAGTTATTGTGTTAACTACATATTTGCCCTGATGTTTAGGAGGAAAGAAAAATTACCTAGTGAAGTTATCAAATTACTCATGATGTATCACTGTTTGCTTTAGATCTATGGCTGAAAGTACATGTACAATGCTTGTGTGACAATTGGGTATAAGTGATCAAATGTATGGCCTATTAAGCTTTCCCTTATTAACATACCTCTGAGCTTGTTTACCATACCTGATGAGTTTTCCCCCATGTGGATTAACTAGGCAAATATAAAGGAGGCCTAGCAGTGACAGACATGATCTACAACCAGAGGAAACACCTGAATCACCACAGCATCAAGGGACAGATATTTTGATCATCAATATCTTCTATTGAAAGATTTGTAATCAAAAGGGGAAATGAAAGAAAAATACCTGCATGTATTGAGGTACGAGGAAGTCACTCTGGCTTATACATGGTTTAACTTTAAACAGAAGCCGTTTTGTGGCTTTTCAGACATGCATTGCACATCTAATTGACACTGAGGAGGGGAACACATTTGAAAGTCAAAACAGTGTAACAATGGTAAAAATATGTGACCATTGTGAATGTGATTTCATATGCATTCCTGTATTGTTGCGAACTTGAATTTTCTGGGCTATGTCAGACTCTGGATGCCACAGCATTTAAAAATTCCTCCACCGGGGCTTCCCTGGTGGTGCAGTGGTTGAGAATCTGCCTGCTAATGCAGGGGACACGGGTTCGAGCCCTGGTCTGGAAGATCCCACATGCCGCGGAACAACTAGGCCCATGAGCCACAACTACTGAGCCTGTGCGTCTGGAGCCTGTGCTCCACAACAAAAGAGACCACGATAGTGAGAAGCCCATGCACCGTGATGAAGAGTGGTCCCTGCTTGCCGCAACTAGAGGAAGCCCTCGCACAGAAACGAAGACCCAACACAGCCAATAAATAAATAAATAAATAAATAATAATTAAAGGTGCTAATAATTTTTTTACAAAAGTTTTATCAATGTAATGTAACATCCATTTAACAAAATTAGGACAAAAGATATGATCGCATTTTAAAAAAAAAAATTTCCTCCACCCTCTTTGATGAGGTTGAGAAGAGGCCTTCCCAGCTATGATGGAAAAAGCATCTGGAGTGGCAAAAACCCTTCTTAAGGACGTTATTCCTAAGTAGACAGCCTTCCCTCTATTATTCAACATGACAATGGATCTGCTTTCATCACAGAAAAGCTAAGAAGATGAATTACACTCTGGGGCAAACTCTTCCCAAGCTATGCCAGGAAACTCATCTAAAATGTAACAAAGATTTGCCGACTGCTCTTCTCTGTATACTGGTGGTCCCTAGAAGTGGGCCATTCTTAGCTCCAAAGAGAGTAAAGAAAGAGAAACATTTCTAACACAGGAGGTAAAAATTAAGCAGCATAAGAAACAGATTGGTCAACTGTTAACCGCTATGCATGAGTTTATTTCCCACAGGTCTCTCCGTCACCTGGACGCTCCCTTGCATCCCTTCAAAGTAGGAGACCAGATGTTGCTGAAAGTATGGAATGAGGAAGGACCTGAGCAGCAGCTTGAAGAGAAATGGAAGGGGTCCTGTGACATTCTTCTTACTATTCATGCCTCTCTAAAATTGGCTGGATTAAAACCATGGGTACATCACACTAGAGTAAGAATGAACAGCCAAGCCTGCCAACAGCCAGCAAGCAGACTCCCAAAGTGGAAGTGAATGTCTTGCCCTTTGGGAGACCTTCAAGTATTTGTTCAACAAGCAAAATAAGAGTTATGTTCTTTATCATTTCTCATACATTTTACCTTTCCCCACAAAATCATGGATTCATATGTTGATTATTTTGATAATTCTAACTGGGTCTTCAGGATTGCCTTGGTGGCTCTTCTCCTCTTCCAAACCATTCCCCTTTCAGAGGATGGCTTGGAAACAACTGGCTACAACATATCTCTTCAACGTATCAGGTCTGGACTGGGTTTCAGGCTCATTATTAAGGAATTGAGATCTTAATCTTATAAGACTTGGATCTGGACCTTGACACTCAAGTATTACTAATTCAGTTTCTATTCCTCCAAATTTAGGCAGGACTATGCTCCATTTCAACAGGAAGTGGCCAGAGCAGTTGACACCCCATTCCTGAAAGACTGGGGGTGAGATAACACCAAAGTGGGGATTAAAACCTGTGTCTCCCTAGAACTGAGTTGTTCTGCCATGTTTATGATTAACATCTCTATCCAAAACAATTATTCCCTTTCTTGCCCAACATCTATTCTCCTCAAGATTGAGGAGTATCAAAGAAAACGGGGGAGTGAAGGACCCTGCGGGTCTCCTGGGCACAGAAGCATTTTTTATCTCTCATTTCTTGTAGGCAAGATTCTAGCCTCCATGACCTCCCCTGAGTTCCAAAGGGCAGATTCAAACAGTTGCTAATCAAGGGAGGAGCAACCAAGAAACCACCTGAGGCAAGAGTAAAGGGTCCAGAGAAGCTCATCAAGATTAGGAGATCTGTGCCACCACCTGAGACCCTGCACAAACTGTAATCTTCTCATCAACCCCACCCTTGAACTATTGTTATTGAACTCCTCATCAAATCCTCCCAGGTTGGGACACAAAGATTTTCAAGGCAGGAGCCGACTGTGTCCCCCTTTGCCTGGCAAAACAATAAAGCTATCCTTTTCTCCTTCACCCAAAACTCTGTCTCTGAGATTCAGTTCAGCACTGGTGTACAGAGAAGTTGAACTTTCAACATTGACTCCAAGGAGGCTGGTTGGGCAAGAGAGTCCTTTAGTTTTTCTTGTTTTAAAAGACCTTTTTTGGAGAGGATTAACCAAGATGGCAGAGTAGAAGGATGTGCTCTCACTCCCTCTTGTGAGAGCACCAGAATCACAACTGGCTGCTGGACAATCATTGACAGGAAGACACTGGACTTCACCAAGGAGGATACCCCACGTCCAAGGACAGAGGAGAAGCCACAGTGAGACAGTAGGAGGGGTGCAATCAGAGTAAAATCAAATCCCATAACTGCTGGGTGGGTGACTCACAGACTGGCAAACACTTATACCACAGAAGCCCACCCACTGGAGTGAAGATTCTGAGCCCCACATCAGGCTTCCCAACCTGGGGGTCTGGCAATGGGAGGAGGAATTCCTAGAGAATCAGACTTTGAAGCCTTGTGGGAATTGATTGCAGGACTTCGACAGGGCTGGGGGAAACAGAGACCCCACTCCTGGAGGGCACACACAAAGTAGTGTGCACATCGGGACCCAGGGGAAGGAGCAGTGACCCTGGGGGAGACTGAACAAGACCTATCTGCTGGTGTTGGGGGGTCTCCTGCAGAGGCAGGGGGTGGCTCTGTTTCACCGTGGGGACAAGGACACTGGCAGCGGAGGTTCTGGGAAGTGCCCCTTGGCGTGAGCCCTCCCAGAGTCTGCCATTAACCCCAGCAAAGAGCCCAGGTAGGCTCCAGTGTTGGGTTGCCTCAGGCAAAACAACCAACAGGGAGGGAACACAGCCCCACCCATCAACAGTCAAGTATATTAAAGTTTTATGGAGCTCTGACCGCCACAGCAACAGTCAGCTCTACCCACCACCAGAGCCTCCCATCAAGCCTCTTAGATAGCCTCAACTACCAGAGGGCAGAAAGCAGAAGCAAGAAGAATGACAATCCTGCAGCCTGTGGACCTAAAACCACAGTTACAGAAAGACAGACAAGATGAAAAGTCAGAGGGCTATATACCAGATGAAGGAACAAGTAAAAACCCCAGAAAAACAACTAAATGAAGTGGAGATAGGCAACCTTCCAAAAAAAGAATTCAGAATAATGATAGTGAAGATGATCCAGGACCTCAGAATAAGAATGGAGGCAAAGATTGAGAAGATGCAAGAAATGATTAACAAAGACCTAGAAGAATTAAAGAACAAACAAACAGAGATGACCAATACAATAACTGAAATGAAAACTACGCTAGAAGGAATCAATAGCAGAATAACTGAGGCAGAAGAACGGATAAATGACCTGGAAGACAGAATGGTGCAATTCACTGTTGCAGAACAGACTAAAGAAAAAAGAATGAAAAGAAATGAAGACAGCCTAAGAGACCTCTGGGACACAATTAAACACAACAACATTCGCATTATAGGGGTCCCAGAAGGAGAAGAGAGAGAGAAATGACCAGAGAAAGTATTTGAAGAGATTATAGTCAAAAACTTCCCTAACATGGGAAAGGAATTAGCCACCCAAGTCCAGGAAGCTCAGAGAGTCCCATACAGGATAACCCCAAGGAGAAACACGCCTAGACACATAGTAATCAAAGTGGCAAAAATTAAAGAAAAAGAAAAATTATTGAAAGCAGCAAGGGAAAAACGACAAATAACGTACACGGGAACTCCCATAAGGTTAACAGCTGATTTCTCAGCAGAAACTCTGCAAGTAAGAAGGGAGTGGCATGATATACTTAAAGTGATGAAAGGGAAGAACCTACAACCAAGATTACACTACCCGGCAAGGATCTCATTTAGATTTGATGGAGAAACCAAAAGCTTTACAGACAAGCAAAAGCTAAGAGAATTCAGCACCACCAAACCAGCTCTACAACAAATACTAAAGGAACTTCTCTAAGTGGGAAACACATGAGAAGAAAAGGACCTACAAAAACAAACCCAAAACAATTAAGAAAATGGTCACAGGAACATACATATCGATAATTACCTTAAACATGAATGGATTAAATGCTCCAACCAAAAGACACAGGCTTGCTGAATGGATACAAAAACAAGACCCATATATATGCTGTCTACAAGAGACCCACTTTAGACCTAGGGACACATACAGACTGAAAGTAGAGGGGATGGAAAAAGATATTCCATGCAAATGGAAATCAAAATAAAGCTGGAGTAGCTATACTCATACCAGATAATATAGACTTTAAAATAAAGAATGTTACAAGAGACAAGGAAGGACACTACATAATGATCAAGGGATCAATCCAAGAAGAAGATATAACAATTATAAATCTATATGCCCCCAATATACGAGCACCTCAATACATAAGGCAACTGCTAACACCTATAAAAGAGGAAATTGACAGTAACACAATCATAGTGGGGGACTTTAACACCTCACTTACACCAATGGACAGATCATCCAAAATGAAAATAAATAAGGAAACAGAAGCTTTAAATGACACAATAGACCAGATAGATTTAATTGATATTTATAGGACATTCCATCCAAAAACAACAGATTACACGTTCTTCTCAAGTGTGCATGGAACATTCTCCAGGATAGATCACATCTTGGGTCACAAATCAAGCCTCAGTAAATTTAAGAAAATTGAAATCATATCAAGCATCTTTTCTGAGCACAACACTATGATATTAGAAATGAATTACAGGGAAAAAAACGTAAAAAAGACAAACACATGGAGACTAAACAATACGTTACTAAATAACCAAGAGGTCACTGAAGAAATCAAAGAGGAAATTAAAAAATACCTAGAGACAAATGACAATGAAAACAGCACGACCCAAAACCTATGGGATACAGCAATAGCAGTTCTAAGAGGGAAGTTTATAGCTATACAAGCCTACCTAAAGAAACAAGAAAAATCTCAAGTAAACAATCTAAACTTACACCTAAAGAAATTAGAGAAAGAAGAACAAACAAAACCCAAAGTTAGCAGAAGGAAAGAAATCATAAAGATCAGAGCGGAAATAAATGAAATAGAAACAAAGAAAACAATAGCAAAGATCAATAAAACTAAAAGCTGGTTCTTTGAGAAGATAAACCAAATTGATAAGCCATTAGCCGGACTCATCAAGAAAAAGAGGGAGAGGACTCAAATCAATAAAATCAGAAATGAAAAAGGAGAAGTTACAACAGACACCGCAGAAATACAAAGCATCCTAAGAGACTACTACATGCAACTTTATGCCAATAAAATGGACAACCTGGAAGAAATGCACAAATTGTTAGAAAGGTATAACCTTCCAAGACTGAACCAGGAAGAAACAGAAAATATGAACAGACCAATCACAAGTAATGAAATTGAAATTGTGATTAAAAATCTTCCAAGAAACAGAAGTCCAGGACCAGATGGCTTCACAGGTGAATTCTATCAAACATTTAGAGAAGAGCTAACACCTATCCTTCTCAAACTCTTCCAAAAAATTAAAGAGGAAGGAACACTCCCAAACTCCTTCTATGAGGCCACCATCACCCTGATACCAAAACCAGACAAAGACACTACAAAAAAAGAAAATTACAGACCAATATCACTGATGAATATAGATGCAAAAATCCTCAACAAAATACTAGCAAACAGAATCCAACAACACATTAAAAGGATCATACACCACGATCAAGTAGGATTTATCCCAGGGATGCAAGGATTCTTCAATATACACAAAGCAATCAATGTGATAACCATATTAACAAATTGAAGAATAAAAACCGTATGATCATCTCAATAGATGCAGAAGAAGCTTTTGACAAAAGTCAACACCCATTTATGATAAAAACTCTCCAGAAAGTGGGCGTAGAGGGAACCTACCTCAACATAATAAAGGCCTTATATGACAAACCCACAGCAAACATCATTCTCAATGGTGAAAAACTGAAAGCATTTCCTCTAAGATCAGGAACGAGACAAGGATGTCCACTCTCATCACTATTATTCAACATAGTTCTGGAAGTCCTAGCCATGGCAATCAGAGAAGAAAAAGAAATAAAAGGAATACAAATTGGAAAAGAAGAAGTAAAACTTTCACTGTTTGCGGATGACATGATACTATACACAGAGAATCCTAAAACTGCCACCAGAAAACTGCTAGAGCTAATTAATGAATTTGGTAAAGTTGCCAGATACAAAATTAATGCACAGAAATCTCTTGCATTCCTATACATTAATGATGAAAAATCTGAAAGAGAAAGTATGGAAACACTCTCATTTACCATTGCAACAAAAAGAATAAAATACCTAGGAATAAATGTACCTAGGGAGACAAAAGACCTGTATGCAGAAAACTATAAGACACTGATGAAAGAAATTAAAGATGATACCAACAGATGGAGAGATATACCATGTTCTTGGATTGGAAGAATCATCATTGTGAAAATGACTCTACTACCCAAAGCAATCTACAGATTCAATGCAATCCCTATTAAATTAACAATGGCATTTTGTACAGAGCTGGAACAAACCATCTTAAAATTTGTATGGAGACACAAAAGACCCCGAATAGCCAAACCAGTCTTGAGGGAAAAAAACGGAGCTGGAGAAATCAGACTCCCTGACTTCAGACTATACTACAAAGCTACAGTAATCAAGACAATATGGTACTGGCACAAAAACAGAAACATAGATCAATGGAACAAGATAGAAAGCCCAGAGATAAACCCACGCACCTATGGTCAACTAATCTATGACAAAGGAAGCAAAGATATACAATGGATAAAAGACAGTCTCTTCAATAAGTGGTGCTGGGAAAACTGGACAGCTACATGTAAAAGAATGAAATTAGAATACTCCCTAACACCATACACAAAAATAAACTCAAAATGGATTAGAGACCTAAATTTAAGACTGGACACTATAAAACTCTTAGAGGAAAACATAGGAAGAACACTCTTTGACATAAATCACAGCAAGATCTTTTTTGATCCACCTCCTAGAGTAATGGAAATAAAAACAAAAATAAACAAATGGGACCTAATGAAACTTCAAAGCTTTTGCACAGCAAAGGAAACCATAAACAAGACAAAAAGACAACCCTCAGAATGGGAGAAAATATTTGCAAACGAATCAACGGACAAAGGATTAATCTCCAAAATACATAAACAGCTCATTCAGCTCAATATTAAAGAAACAAACACCCCAATCCAAAAATGGGCAGAAGACCTAAATAGACATTTCTCCAAAGAAGACATACAGATGGCCACGAAGCACATGAAAAGATGCTCAACATCACTAATTATTAGAGAAATGCAAATCAAAACTACAATGAGGTATCACCTCACACCAGTTAGAATGGGCATCATCAGAAAATCTACAAACAACAAATGCTGGAGAGGGTGTGGAGAAAAGGGAACCCTCTTGCACTGTTGGTGGGAATGTAAATTGATACAGCCACTATGGAGAACAATATGGAGGTTCCTTAAAAAACTAAAAATAGAATTACGATATGACCCAGCAATCTCACTACCCAGAGAAAACTGTAATTCAAAAAGACACATGCACCTGAATGTTCATTGCAGCACTATTTACAATAGCCAGGTCATGGAAGCAGCCTAAATGCCCATCAACAGACGAATGGATAAAGAAGATGTGGTACATATATGGTACATATATACAATGGAATATGTGGTACATATATACAATGGAATATTACTCAGCCATAAAAAGGAATGAAATTGAGTCATTTGTTGAGATGTGGATGGATCTAGAGACTGTCATACAGAGTGAAGTAAGTCAGAAAGAGAAAAACAAATATCGTATATTAACACATGTATGTGGAACCTAGAAAAATGGTACAGATGAGCCGGTTTTCAGGGCAGAAGTTGAGACACAGATGTAGAGAATGGACATATGGACACCAAGGGGGAAAACTGTGGTGGGGTGGGGATGGTGGTGTGCTGAATTGGGCGACTGGGATTGACATGTATACACTGATGTGTATAAAATTGATGCCTAATAAGAACCTGCAGTATAAACAAACAAACAAACAAAACAACTAATACTAAACTTTCATTGGGTTATATGTATGGAAATATGTTAATATAAATGTTTCAGACATTACATGAAATTTCTAAAAATCTTATATGTTCTGGTATAATGTTGTAAGTCATAATCCTAGTTATTACTTTAAAATGTATATCTCAGAAATAACTAATTTTCTTGTCAACTGCATTATTATGAACTTTCATCAAATCTTTAACTGTGGTCATTTTTAAGTCTTTTGTCATTTACAGACAGTTCTGGGTGTACTCTGATGCTTTTGCAAATATGTTCCTATAAAAGGGTTTCATCCTCAAGAAATTCATGGAAAAGACTCTGACAAGTACAGGTTTCTGGTAACTGACTGTATTGCTGAAGTGAATGAATGAATAATTTTCAGAACTCTAATGAAAAACTGATGAACTCATAAAAGTGCTAACAAAAGATCAAGATGAAAAAAAATTAATTACATGGGACTGAGTGAACTGATCAGGATGAATATAATTTTTGTGACTTTCTGTCTGAATTAAAAAAAAAAAAAATCCCACAAGGACTCAGAGGCAAAGAATATACAAATCAATTTTCACTGCAAAGTAAAGGAGCTGTTACAGTGGAGGATTACTGGACTGAATGTCAATATTATGACATAGTATGAGTGTGTTTCATGTTTGGTAATTGCAATCTTTGTTGCTTTTGTTGTGGTCATCCATGTACAGTGCTTGGTGTCAGTCTATTTATCTCTTGTAAAAATAAAATACAGTGTGTGTGTATGAAAAAAAAGACCTTTTTTTTTTTCTCTTTCTTTTAGTCTTAGGGAATTGGAACTTCCCTTCTTAGGGAAGTCTATCTACAAAAGAGTTACCTGAGAAGACCAGTTAGAACATTTACATCTCAAAGATACAAGGAGAGAAATGCAAGCTTTGCCTAGAAAGACTTCTGATCCTTTAAGGTCAAACTCTTGGAAAAACTGTCTTTTGTTTTTCAGAATGGCCATAATAATCATAGCCATTTTTATCAGGCCATTGGATGCATTGTTACCTTCTGTGGGGGATCAATCTTAGTGTTATAAAAAGGAACTTCAAAGAAACATGGATAGCAAGGAGAAGGCATTGCAGTGAACATTTAGAGGAAAAGAATGAGCAGTGTGGGAGAGAAAGAGGGACAGAGAGAGAGAGAGAGGAGAAGAGAGCTAGAAGATTTTTTCAGTTTGGAAATCCTTTGAGATATTTGTGCGTTAGTTTCTCTGAAGGAGGCAATAACGTATACTTTTGAAGACCTCGAAATACCAGTTGAAATAGGTTTCCATCTTGTCTTACATCCTATTTCTTTGCAGATAAACTGTTCAGATAAACTAATGGAGGAATTTAAAAATTGTCCCTGGTTGGCCAATTTAATTGTAGACCATTTCAGGAAATCTCACTCCAGCAAGATACTCGCAGAGCTAGGGCCCATAGTTCGTAAACTATGAATTTCACCAGAAGTCCTAGGAGGAGGCTATCCTGCAGTTTTGCCCTTACAGAATGAACTTCCCATATTTCAAGAGTAATCACGCACCAGAACAAATTGGGAAATGAAATCCCAAAGGTCACCCAAACAAAATGAGAAACGAATCCCAAAGGACACTGAGGAAAAACCCTGAAATAAGAATCTCCTTACAAGTGCTAGAGACAGAAATCCTTGAACAAAAGACAGATCTCCTACCAAGTGGTAGAGCAGAATGTCTTCCCCCATGGAGAAAGGACAAAAGTCGACATCTGGAAACACCCAAACAAAGACCTTAACCTCAACCAAAATGTGAGTTTTGGATCCAGGAGGTACTCATGCAGCAACCCTGATGCAGCTGGAGAGACAAGTTGGACAAAATGGGTCTGCATACGTACATTACACCAAATCTGAAGAAACATTGGATAACCACCAAGGGTTGCTGTGGATCCTATTGACTACACTAAATAAGGTTAACCAAGAATTCCAGGAATGGAACCTTGCTAAAAAAAAAAAGAGGCCTTTGTTTGGAGTTTGTTATGATGGCAGCCCTGGAGATACAGATCCAAGAAGACCTCAAATTTTGTTCTGCCAGACTACAAAATGATGGAGACTAACAAAGGTAAAAACCTGCAAGGTAACTTTAATTGTTTGTCAAGAATTTATATTGGAACTGGCAGGAAATGAAGGGGCTTGTTAAGCAAGAATTGGCTGGGGTTCAAAATGAAGCTTTGAAGTCACATAGTTTTGAATGGGGATGGAGACTTTAAACTACTAGGTTGCAGCCAGCAGCTGTGTAGGAGGTGCTGTTTTGAAAATGGCTGATGGGGTACACCAGGCTCCATTTTGGATGCCTGAACCATAGTTACTCTCTTTTGACTTATAAATTATCTTAAATATGTCTCATCCTTAGGAACAGTCTGGGCCTGAGTGTGAGAAGACATAGCTCCTCCTTCAAATGAAAATGGGCCCCTCCTTGTTGACCTTCACTTCTCCTTTCTTCTGCCTTTATTACTTTTCAGATGGTCACTAGAAAAGAGGAGGGTAGATTATCTTCATCACTGTCATGGTAGAATTGTACTGCCGTTTTTCTTTTCCTCTTCTGCAGGGTTCTGGCATTAGACTTGTTTACCCCAGGAGATTA
Organism: Eschrichtius robustus; assembly: GCF_028021215.1. Classification (NCBI taxonomy): domain Eukaryota; kingdom Metazoa; phylum Chordata; class Mammalia; order Artiodactyla; family Eschrichtiidae; genus Eschrichtius; species Eschrichtius robustus. The sequence goes on along the minus strand of NW_027175301.1, from coordinate 459,319 downwards.
AGGTCCTATTTCTTCTCGGTGGCAACCTGGAGAGAGTTTTGAACACCAATTCAATGAGATAGTCACCTCCTTTGGAGTTCTGGGAAACATAGGAATAAAAGCTCCATTGTCTTTAGTCATTTTAAGTAACACTTTAGCAATTCAGCCCAAGAGTTGGAGTCTTGAGGAAAGAATCTGGAGGAAAGAGCAATGATGAGGTGGTCCCTGAAGCAGATGAGAAGGAGTTGTTTTCAAGGCACCTCCACAGCTGTGCTTAGGAGACCAGCCCTCAGCACCAGTGTCTCTGCCTTACCAGCTCTTTCTTCTCTGTCACTGTCACCAGGGACAAGGACTTCCCATCATCCCAGAGCTATCCAAATCAGCAGCATGAGATGAGGAGGTTCCTCTACTGTAGACGAGGGTCAGGGCTGGTTCATGCACTCCTCCTCATTTCCTGTTCAATCTCACAGGTCTTACAATATCCTGACCTGACCACTAGGGGGCTCAGATAGGCAGATTGATATCTGTCAATGGCAAAAAAAAAAAGCATGACCTAAATTTGAGAATTATGTTTTATTTGGCAGAGTTTCTGAGGACTTAAGTCTGGGAGATAATCTCTCAGATAGTTCTCAGGGACTATTCCAAAGAGACAAGGGAGGAGCCAGTATATACAGAAGTTTTTGCAATAAAAGTCAGGTAGTCAGGACATCAAAAGATTACTGTTAATTGAAGAAAATCAGACATCTCAAGTTAAGGAATTTAGTGCTTTTCTATGTATGGGAAGATGAAAGAGTTTAGGCTTATTGAAATCATTCCTTTGATACACACCTTAATAATGACCTAAGGCCAATTTTCTGCTTCTCTTCATTCTGAGTACCCTCAGGGTGCACAGTGCAGGATGGTTGCAGTGGCTGATGGTTTTATGGCTGAAACATCCTTTATTTACTGATATGGCAGGCAACATTCTTTAACTACAAGCTTCCTCTAGGTCATAAATTCAACGAATGCCTGGAAGGCATTTCATGGCAAATTTTTGTCCCATGCTTCTAGGAAGGCTCGTTCCTAGATCATGTAAATATTCTGTTGATAAGCCCCTCAAGGTGTCAATTTTTGCATCAGACACTGTTGATAACCTAAAATTCTCTGGGTGGCCTGTCTTACTAGTCTACTATGATCCAGAAAATATTTTCCTGTGTTGCTTCCTCCCATACCTAGAGTTGCACTATTATAGAAGTATGTATGATCAACTGTCTCAAGACTTAGTCATCATTAAGTTTTTCAGAGACCTGGTTACATTTTGGACAATGTAAGAGGCAACAGTCTTGTAAAACAGACAGGATATAAATAGTACAGCTAGTAATGTTAATGAAGTCACAGTGCAGCAGAGAGAGATATGAGGCATAAATAATTTGAAAACAACAAGAGAGAACAAATTAAAACAATGGTAGGTATAACGACTTGTAATCTGCTCCCAAAAAGCCAACAATTCCACATTAGGGCCAGCTAAAGAAGCCAAATTCTGGAGAGATCAGGTAGAGGAAAAAATATTAAATGTTCCTTCTTTGTTTACAAAGGCATACTTTATCAAATTGCGATAGGTCCTAGTTAGTGTCAGAGTGATTTCTGATTTTGGACATATGCAGCAGTGAGAAGTAACTTGCAGTGAGCAGCAGCTGGAAGTGAGACCTTAGTTCCGTGACCAGGAATCAAACCCTTGTTGCCTGGGTGCAAACCATGAATTCCAACCACTAGACCACAAGCGCAAGTGGCTAGGGTCTAAATCCCCAGCCCTTGTCTGCCTTGCAAAGAAAGTTCTGACAAGGAGACTGAAGGTAGAGAGGAAATCAAATCATTTATTAGAAAAGCAGAGTACATGCGAAAAGACACGTGGGCAAACTCAGTGAGAGAGTCATGCCTTTGGGAAGTTTAAATCCTTTATAAGGGGGCAATCTTCTGGGTCTTTGTTTTTCTTCTTGCCAATTGTCTTGCTTTGACCTCATGGATAATTTGTCTCAGGAGCCTCCCCTATTTGCACACACACACCTCAGCCAAGATGGATTTTAGCACAAGGGCATCTGGGGTGGGGGGTTGGCGTGACTTATTCTGGTCTGGTGTCCCCTGCCTTTTTGACCCTAAAGAACCTTTCTACACATGTGAAGTGTCTCCCTTGCCCCAAGGATAGGAAATATGTGACCTCTTGATCTCCTAAACAGGGTTTAGCCCCTTTCTCTTCCTGTCAAAAATGTTATCTTAAAGTTGTCCAAAGTCCAGCTATTTACCCTGTTCCTATCGTTATTTCTATCTCAAAGTGCAGATCAGAAGTGCAGTCAGGAGGCTGCTTATAAATATGTAGCCTGGGGCCCCCTTGCCTCCTGCCTCAGGAAATGTAAACAGAAAGCTGGTAGTAAATGTCCAGCCTGGAACCCATCTATCTCCTGCCTCGAGAGGAAAGGATTTCCTGGAAAACAAAGGAATAAAAGCCAGTATATTTCAGAAAAAAAATTATAAATGTATAAATCATATTTATCAGTTCATTCTCTCCCGGGTAATTAATTTCTGTTGATTTGGATGAATTCCTAAAGTCTTCCAATAGAGTTTTGTAATTTCTTACCCAGTTCAGAGACATGACCTAAAAGTTATCAGAAACTTACATTTATCAAAAAGTACTTTTTTATGAATCTTCTTGAAGATCTTCATTTTATAACAGCATTAAAGTAAAATAATGATTGTCTATAAATGACAAGACTTAAAATGACATGGTTAAATATCTGATTACAATGCAATTGACAAGAAACTTCAGTATTTCAGTGACATACAACATATTAATATAATAGCTAGAATTATGACTGATAATATTATACCAGGACATGTTAGATTTTTAGGAATTCCATATAAATTTTGGAATATCTGTATTAATCACATTTACCCATACCATAAAACTTAAAAAGATTTACCTTCAATCACTTGACATTGCTTCTCCAGTAATTTAACATATGAAATAAGCCTGTAAACAGGAAGCTGGTAGTAAATGTCCAGCCTGGAGCTCATCTATCTCCTGCCTCAAGAGGAAAGGTTTTTCTGGAAAACAAAGGAATAAAAGCCAGTATATTTCAGAAAAAATAAATTAGTTTCACATTCCTCTCTGAGATGCCTCAGGATTTCTTTGAAGCACAGCAGAATTCAAAAGAACTTCAGTTAGAGTTTGATATTTGGGAATTTTATCCAAAACATCAAAAAGGTTTCAAAACACTTAGTCAAATATGATCATATGTCACTGTAAGACAATACTTACTCACTTAACCACGGTGACAAAAGATTTAAAGAACATATAAAGCTCACTTAAAGGCAAAGAAACACATAATCTGTTATTAAAATCAGCATTCTAAGAAAATTTTATTCTCTTTACAGAGAAGAACCAAATCGAACCTTGGACTGGCCTACTTTTAATGACAAAATCTACTTACCTAATCAAAATTCACGTAATCCCAGACTATGTACAAACATTTTCAGGGCTTCCTTTTTACAAACCTTACAGGACTTTCTGTATTCATACTAGTTTGTCCCTTATTTTTCATCCAGAAACAACCAGCTCTAGGACAAAAATCACTCTTTCTCCTTAACAAAACCTATTTTCATCCCTCGTAACTTCTTTTGCTGAAAATACACATCCTACCTCCCTTGCGTACTGAAATGTTTCCCTTATTATTTTTGGTAGCTTTAATTACATATTATAATTTTAACCTCTAGTGCAAACCAACCAGCAGCAAATAATTGTGAACTGTTGATCATACCAGTATTTCCTGACTGGAATATTCCATAACCTCTAGAAATGTATTTCTTTACCTATGGCAGAAGACATTCCTCTAATAAACCCAATTTAGAGCACAATTTCTTTCCCTATGGCACAAGACATGCCTCTAATAAACCCAAACATCTTTAGTTTCCCCCTTATATGGATATAGAAGTAGGCAAATTTAGCAATTAATTTTCCAGTATTTTAGCTTACTTGAAATGACCTGGATATTCAATGGTTTCCCATCATTTAACTTAACTTGGCAAAACTCAAGTTACCAAAAATCTGGAGAAACTATTTTACATAGAACATACCCAAAACATTATTATTCCTAAAAGACTTTACCTGAAAACTCTTTTTTTATTTACCTTTATTCTATAACTTACAGAAATCATGCCAAGTATTATTTTTTTCCTTGCTGACAAACTCTGCAACAGAAATAACAAAATTATTGACCTTCAATAAAAGTACAATAAATGTAAGACAGGTCTTTATTGATTAAACCAGCAATCTTGGGCTAGCTTTAATTTCAGACATTAATTTAATATTAAATATTAAATATATCTTAGATCACAGGAACCTGAAATATGCTCTAGCCAGTTTCTTTCATACTTACAAATATTTCATTTGTAAGTACTTACTTGTATGCCAATTAAATAGAGCTCTTTTATAAATTTAATTTTGATAATAATTTCCAGAGGTAGAGACATCTCATATGTATACTGCATACACAGACACATAAACAGACAAAACCAGAGATCTCATAGTTCACTTTAATAACCTACATATGAATCAGGTATTACAATACACACTTACTAGTTTATAAATAACAGTTGGAATAAGTAAAATTTGTTTGCTCAGATGACCAAGGTTTTACTACTTGTGGAAAAGACTTTTAAGATTTGTGCTTGTCCTTGATGAACACTTTAAGGAGGTGTTAAATTAGATTTTGTGTGAGGGAGACTTTCTTGTGGTTTGAAATTGAAAAGACACCCCATCCCTTTTTTTTTTTTTTTTTTTCTTGGTTTCAGGTTTTACCTGATTAAGCTAATTTGGTTCAGTCTTAAGTCACTTAGGTGTTACATTTCTGATTTGTCGATTTACAAGACAAAGACCATTGCCTTTAATACTCCAAAGGTCTTGTCTGTTGCCTGAATGATAACAAAAGATTGATTTGCCCAACTAAATTTTTTAATTTTCATTTTTATACCAATAAGATTTCCAATTATACTGAAATTCAAGAGTTTTATGTTCTAGAATTTTAAAGTTCAATTTGTCATACCTTCAAAGACTTGCATAAGGCATTCACCTTTCTGATTGCAGAGGTTAGCCCCAGAGCAAAATCTGTATCATTATTTTTACTAGCCCCTGAATATTAGCTCTCAGTTTTACTTTATATTGTATGGACTCAGGTAACACTATTGGTTTCCTTTAGTATGTTTACTTAATATTTCTTGAAGGGCAGATCTAATGTCTTGTCTTATAATACTGTTGCAGGAAGGGGAACGCCTTCCAGGGTCCAAGAGTGGGCTCTTCTGTGACATTTGGAAATGAATTGTCTGAGGAGACACACATTCTGACAAAGCAAAATATTTTATTGGGAAGGGGCACCTGGGCAGAGAGCAGCGGGGTATATGAACCCAGGAGAACTGCTCTGCCATGTGGCTCACAGTCTCAGATTTTATGGTAATGGGGTTAGTTTCTGGTTATCTCTAGCCAATCATCTTTCTTGGCCCATATTTTGTCTGACTCAGGATCTTTCCTGGTGACATGCACATGCATCTCTCAGCCAAGATGGATTCTAGTGCAAAGGGTTCTGGGAGTCTGATAGGATATATTATGGGCTGGCATCTCCTCCCTCCTTTTGGTCCCACTCAGATTCTCTCCTGTTAGTTTCTGGTAGCAGCACCATATTCCTTATCAGGATCTCCTGTTGTGAGACAACTCAGGCAAGCAGTTATTTTTGTACATGGCCAAGGTGAGCAGTTCCAGTCAATTGTTCCCTAACAACTCCCCTCCAAGAGACTACATACTCAGGATACTTCTTGGGAATTGGGGTGGAGGGCTCTTCCTTCTGTACCTATTTCCTGCTGGGTATGTGTGCTGTCCTGTCTAGTAGAATGGAAGTCTCTCTCCACCTGATCTAAATCGAGGTATTCCACGTCCCAAACAAGTTTCCACCCTTGTAGTAACTACAGTTTAGACTGAATGTGTTGGACCATGTCAGAGATAAACCTTGTAGGCAGTTGGAACAGACAGGGGCCAAACAGGAGACCTAACAGGATGGTCAGCGCTGGGGTCAGAAAAGGAAGGAAACACTTGAGGTGAGGGCTGCAGGGTGTGTGATTTTCTTCTGATGTGTTGATAGTGAGTTATCAGGGTGGTACTCCAGGAATCTGGTACTCAGCCTGAAGTTAGGTGGGGGTTCCTGTTCTGCAGAAGAACTGAAAGATATTGTCATGCACACTCCTAGAAGGGGAACCACGACCCTGCCCCAAGGCTGTACCACCTCTTATTGACTCCTCCTCCCCGGTTTCTGTATTCCCTCCCTTCCCTGATTAGCAACTAGTTGCATCTGTCCTTTGGAACTAGGGAAGGTCAAGGAAGCTGAATGAAGCCTACATCCTACAGAAAAGAAACAGGTGACACAGAAGGGATTTGTACGTGGGAGTCCCACAAAGTCTTCCTCGGTTTCAATCTCCCCTTTTCTCTGATACTCCCCAATCTTTCAGGGAAGGGGGCAAAGGTGGTTCTGGCCACTTCCTGCTGAAATGGGGCATGGTCCTGTCTCAATTTGGGGAATAAACACTAAATCGGAAATATTTCTGAGGTCCACATCCTGGATTTGAGTCTAGTATGATTAGGATCTCAGTCTTTTGGTCTGACATTTTGATGTAACAGACACAAGCAGAAGGAGATGGAGAAGTGACAACTGGGATTTTAATAGACAAAATAAATCTCACTCCCTGAGGAATTTGGGAGAATAAGCTTGAAACCCAGTCTGGACCTTGCACCTTGGGGAGAATTGTAGCCAGGTAACCAGTTGTCTACTTTTATCTAAGTAGGTATTAACTTCAGATGTGGTATTGACATATACGTAACAGGAGCTATTGGCCACTTACCCGTGTCCTTTTTTCTGCTAATATCTGATCTAAAGCCATTTCATTTGTCTAAAAATTGAATAGTTACAAGAGGGTAGCTTTAAGCCATATGATTGCATGGTCATAAATTTGACCATGGTTTGGGAGGAATTTCATGACCATTTCATCCTACAGTGCTATGAATCCTCATTCCCAGGTCTGGTGAAGATTTCATTGATAGGCCACTCAGTGTGCTACTACTGGACTAGACCTTGTTAACAGTAACCAAAAGTCTCTGGATCACCCGTCTTAATAGTCTCTCATGGTCCAATAAATTATTTCCTCTGGTTGTTTCTTCCCATATCTAGAGTTACACTATTACAATCATTGATCTCATGTGGAACAATATATGATCATTTTATCACAGGCTCAGGCACACATTTGGAAATGAAAGCAACAACAGTTTTGTAAAACAGACAATAGAAAAAATAATATAGCTAGCACTGTTAGTAAAGTCATAGGCAAGAATTTAAGTCAAGAACTTACAGTAGGTGCAGCTTGGTATATTCCCAGGTCGTCTGACTTAGTGTGTTCTGTACCAATCCTTATCTTTAAGGAATATTATATATTGGCACTGTCCATAAAGCACCCAGCTCAATTTCCTAGTGTCACTAGGCTGGTTATCCCTAGTATAGTTTAATTGTCCCCAACATAAGGGAGCCTTTAGATGTAAATGATCATAGCCTGGTGTTAAACTCCTGGTTGCAGATCATGGAGCATCTGATCTTCATCCAAAGACAGATTACTGAGTTAAGCTTCAGAAACAAACTTAGAGTTTCTGCTTAAGATTCAATTAGATAGAGGGGACCTTCAAGATGGTAGAGGAGTAAAATGTGGAGATCACCTTCCTCCCCACAAATACAACAGAAATACATCTACATGTGGAAAAACTCCTACAGAACTCCTCCTGAATGCTGGCAGAAGACCTCAGACTTCCCAAAAGGCAAGAAACTACCCACATACCTGGGTAAGACAAAGAAAAAAGAAAATGCAGAGACAAAAGAATAAGGATGGGACCTGTGCCAGGGAGAGGGAGCCGTGAAGGAGGAAAAGTTTCCACACACTAAGAAGTCCCTTCACTAGGGGAGATGGAGGTGGCAGGGGGGATGCTTCAGAGCCACAGAGGAGAGCACAGCAACAGGGGTGCAAAGGGCAAAGCAGAGATTCCCACACAGAAGATCACTGCCAACAGGCAGTCACAAGCCTGAGAAGCTCACCTGCCGGAGAGGGGTGGTTGGGGGCTGGGACCTGAGGCTCAGGCTTCAGAGGTCAGATCCCAGGGAGAGGACTGGTGTTGGCTGTGTGAACATGGCCTGAAGGGGGCTAGTGTGCCCCAGCTAACCAACAGGGAGTCTGGGGTAAAATCTGGAACTGCCTAAGAGGCAAGAGACCATTGTTTTGAGGTGCGTGAAGAGAGGAGATTCAGACAACCACCTAAATGAGCTCCAGAGATGGGTACAAGCCGTGGCTAACAGCGCGGACACCAGAGACAGGCATGAAACACTAAGGCTGCTGCTGTAGCCACCCAGAATCCTGTGTGCAAACACAGGTTACTACCTACACCTGCCATCCTGGGAGGCTGTGCAGCCCACCACTGACATGGTCCTGTGATCCAAGGACAACTTCCCAGGGAGAACACACAGCATGCCTCAGGCTGTTGCAACATGATGCCATCTTCTGCCACTGCAGGCTGGACCCTCATTCAGTATCTCTCCCTCCCCCCGCCTGAGTGAGCCAGAGCCCCCTAATCAGCTGCTTCTTTAGCCCTATCCTCTCTGGGCAGGGAAGAGATGTCCTCAGGTGACCGACACGCAGAGGCAGGGTCAAATCTAAAGCCAAAGCTGAACTCCAGGAGCTGTGCAAAAAAAGAAGAAAAAAGGAAAATTTCCAAGCAGCCTCAGGAGCAGCAGAATAAAACTCCACAATCCACTTGATGTACCGTGCGTTTGTGGATACCTGAATAAACAACAAATCATTCCAAAACTGTGGCAGTGGACTTTGGGAGCAACTGCAGACTTGGAGTTTGCTTTCTGCATCTAATTTGTTTCTGGTTTTATGTTTATCTTAGTTTAGTATTTAGAGATTTTTACCATTTGCAGATTTCTATATTGATTGTGTTGCTCTCTTTCTTTCTGTTTTTTTAAATTTATTTTTTATACAGCAGTTCTTATTAGTTATCCATTTTATGCATATTAGTGTATATATGTCAATCCCAATCTCCATTTCATCACACCACCACCAATCCCCCGTCACTTTCCCCCATTGGTGTCCATACGTTTGTTCTCTACATCTGTGTCTCTACTTCTGCCCTGCAAACAGGTTCATCTCTACCATTTTTCTAGGTTCCACATATATGTGTTAGTATACGATATTTGTTTTTCTCTTTCTGACTTACGTCAATCTGTATGACAGTCTCTAGATCTACCCACGACTCTACAAATGACCATATTTCATTCCTTTTTATGGCTGAGTAAAAGTCCTTAGTATATATGTTCCACATCTTCTTTATCCATTCATCTGTCGATGGGCATTTAGGTTGCTTCCATGAACTGGCTATTGTAAATACTGCTGCAAAGAACATTGGGGTGCATGTGTCTTTTTGAACTATGGTTTTCTCTGGGTATATGCCCAGTAGTGAGATTGTTGGGTCATATGGTAATTCTATTTTTAGATTTTTAACGAACCTCCATACTGTTCTCCATAGTGGCTGTATGAATTTATATTCCGACCAACAGTAAAAGAGGGTTCCCTTTTCTCCATACCCTCTCCAGCATTTGTTGTTTGTAGATTTTCTGATGATGCCCAATGTAACAGGTGTGAGGTGATACCTCACTGTAGTTTTGATTTGCATTTCTCTAATAATTAGTGATGTTGAGCAGCTTTTCATATGCTTCTTGGTCATCTGTATGTCTTCTTTGGAGAAATGAAGATTTAGGTCTTCTGCCCATCTTTCATTGGGTTGTTTGTTTTTTTAATATTGAGATGCATGAGCTGTTTATATATTGTGGAGATTAATCCTCTGTCCGTTGATTCATTTGCAAATATTTTCTCCCATTCTGAGGGTTGTCTTTTCACCTTGTTTATGGTTTCCTTTGCTGTGCAAAATATTTAAGTATCATTAGGTCCCATTTGTTCACTTTTCTTTCTTTTCCATTATTCTAGAAGGTGGACCAAAAAAGATCTTGCTGTGATTTATGTCAAAGAGTGTTCTTCCTATGTTTTCCTCTAAGAGTTTTTTACTGTCGAGTCTTAAATTTACATCTCTAATCCATTTTGAGTTTTATTTTCTATGTGGTGTTAGGGAGTGTTCTAATTTAGTTCTTTTACATGTAGCTGTCCAGTTTTCACAACACCACTTATTCAAGAGGCTGTCTTTTCCCCATTGTATATCCTTGTCTTCTTTGTCATAGATTAGTTGACCAAAGTTGTGTGGGTTTATCTATGGGTTTTCTATCCTGTTCAATTGATCAATATTTCTGTTTTTGTGCCAGTACCATATTGTCTTGATTACTGTAGCTTTGTAGTATAGTCTGAACTCAGGGAGTCTGATTCCCCCACCTCCTTTTTCTTCCCTCAAGAATGCTTTGGCTCTTCTGGGTCCTTTGTTCTCCATTCAAATTTAAAGATTTTTTGTTCTAGTTCTATAAAAAAGGCCATTGGTAATTTGATAAGGATTGCATTGAATCTGTAGATTGCTTTAGGTAGTATAGACATTTTCACAATATTTATTCTTCCAATCCAAGAACATGGTATAGCTCTCCATCTGTTTGTATCATCTTTAATTTCTTTCAGCAGTGTCTTATACTTTTCTGCTTACAGGTCTTTTGTCTCCTTAGGTAGGTTTATTTCTACGTATTTTTAAATTTTGTTGCAATGGTAAATGGGGGTGTTTCCTTAATTTCTCTTTGAAATATTTCGTCATTTGTGTATAGGAATGCAAGAGATTTCTTTGCACTAATTTTGTATCCTCCATCTTTACCTAATTCTTTGATTAGCTGTAGTAGTTTTCTGGTGGCATCTTTAGGATTCTCCATGTGTAGTATCATGTCATCTGCAAACAGTGACAGTTTTACTTCTTCTTTTCCAATTTCTATTCCTTTTATTTCTTTTTCTTCTCTGATTGCCATGGCAAGGATTTCCAAAAGTATGTCAAATAATAGTGGTGAGAGTGGACATCCTTGTCTTGTTCCTGATCTTAGAGGAAAGGCTTTCAGTTTTTCACCATTAAAAATGATGTTTACTGTGGGTTTGTTGTATATGGCCTTTATTATGTGGAGGTAGGTTCTCTCTATGCCCACTTTCCAGAGAGTTTTTAATCATAAAATGGCGTTGAAATTTGTCAAAGATTTTTCTGCATCTATTGAGATGATCATATGGTTTTTATTCTTCAGCTTGTTAATATGGTGTATCACATTGATTGATTTGCCTATATTGAAGAATCCTTGTATCCCCGGGATAAATCCCACTGGATCATGGTGTATGATCCTTTTAATGTGTTGTTGGATTCTGTTTGCTAGTATTTTGTTGAGGATTTTTGCATCTATGTTCATCACTGATATTGGTCTGTAATATTCTTTTTTTTTTTTGTAGTATCTTTGGTTTTCAAATCGGGATGATGGTGGCCTCATAGAATGAGTTTCAGAGTGTTTCTTCCTCAGCAATTTTTTGAAGAGTTTGAGAAGGATGGGTGTTAGCTTTTCTCTTAATGTTGGATAGATTTCACCTGTGAAGCCACATGGCCCTGGACTTTTGTTTGTTGGAAGACTTTTAAACACAGTTTCAATTTTATTACTTGTGACTGGTCTGTTCATATTTTCTATTTCTTCCTGGTTCAGTTGAGGAAGGTTGTACCTTTGTAAGAATTTGTCCATTTCTTCCAGGTTGTCCATTGTATTGGCATAGGGTTGCTTGTAGTAGTCTCTTAGGATGCTTTGTATTTCTGTGGTGTCTGTTGTAACTTCTCCTTTTTCATTTCTAATTTTATTGATTTGAGTCCTCTCCCTATTTTTCTTGCTGAGTCTGGCTAACAGTTTATCAATATTGTTTATCTTCTCAAAGAACCAGCTTTTAGTTTTATTGATCTTTGCTATTGTTTTCTTTGTTTCCATTTCATTTATTTCTGCTCTGATCTGCTCTGATTCCTTTCCTTCTGCTAACTTTGTGTTTTCTTTGTTCTTCTTTCTCTAGTTCCTTTAGGTGTAAGGTTAGATTGCTTGGGATTTTTCTTGTTTCTTGAGGTAGGCTTGTATTGCTATAAACTTCCCTCTTAGAACTTCTTTTGCTACGTCCTGTACGTTTTGGATCATCGTGTTTTCATTGTAATTTGTCTGTAGGTATTTTTTGGTTTCCTCTTTGATTTCTTCACTTATCTCTCGGTTATTTAATAATGTATTGTTTAGGTTCCATGTGTTTGTGTTTTTAATGTTATTTTCCCTGAATTGATTTCTAATCTCATAGTGTGTGGTCAGAAAAGATGCTTCATATGATTTCAATATTCTTAAATTTACTGAGGCTTGATTTGTGATCCAAGATGTGATCTATCCTGGAGAATGTTCTCTGTGCCCTTGAGAATAAAGTGTAATCTGCTCTTTTGGATGGAATGTCCTATAAATATCAATTAAATCTATCTGGTCTATTGTGTCATTTAAAGCTTGGGTTTCCTTATTAATTTTCTGTTTGGATGATCTGTCCATTGGTGTAAGTGAGGTGTTAAAGTCCCCCACTATTACTGTGTCACTGTCAATATCCTCTTTTATAGCTGTTAGCAGTTGCCTTATGTATAGAGGTGCTCCTCTGTTGGGTGCATATATATTTATAATTGTTATAATTTCTTCTTGGATTGATCCCTTGATCATTATGTAATGTCCTACCTTGTCTCTTGTAACATTCTTTATTTTAAAGTCTACTTTATCTGATATGAGTATTGCTACTCCAGCTGTCTTTTGATTTCCATTTGAATGTAATATCTTTTTCCATCCCTGCACTTTCAGTCTAAATGTGTCCCCAGGTTTGAAGTGGGTCTCTTATAGAGAGCATATATATGGGTCTTGTTTTTTGTATCCATTCAGCAAGACTGTGTCTTTTGTTTAGAACATTTAATCCATTCACCTTTAAGGTAATTATCGATATGTATATTCCTATTATGATGTTCTTAATTGTTTTGTGTTTGTTTGTTTGTTTTTTTTAATTATTAGCACCTTTAATTATTATTTATTTATTTATTTATTTGGCTGTGTTGGGTCTTCGTTTCTGCGCGAGGGCTTTCTCTAGCTGCGGCAAGCGGGGGCCACTCTTCATCGCGGTGTGCGGGCCTCTCACTATCGTGGCCTCTCTTGTTGCGGAGCACAGGCTCCAGACGCGCAGGCTCAGTAATTGTGGCTCACGGGCCTAGTTGCTCTGCAGCATGTGGGATCTTCCCAGACCAGGGCTCGAACCCGTGTCCCCTGCATTAGCAGGCAGATTGTCAACCACTGCACCACCAGGGAAGCCCTTGTGTTTGTTTTTGTAGGCCATTTTCTTCTCTTGTGTTTTCCACATAGGGACGTTCCTTTAATATTTCTTGTACACCCTGATTTGTGGTGCTGTATAGTCTTAGGTTTGCTTGCTATAAAGCTTTTGTTTCTCTGTGGAATCTGAATGAGATACTTGCTGGCTAGACTAATCTTGTTTGTGGGTTCTTCCCTTTCATCACTTTAAGTATATCATGCCACTCCTTTCTGGCTTTTAGTGTTTCTGCTGAGAAATCAGCTGTGAACCTTATGGGAGTTCCCTTGTAGGTTATTTGTAGTTTTTCTCTTGTTGCTTTCAATAATTTTTCTTTGTCTTTAATTTTTCCCAGTTTGATTAGTATGTGTCTTGACGTGTTTCTCCTTGGGTTTATCCCATATGGGATTCTCTGCACTTCCTGGGCTTGGGTGACTATTTCTTTCCCATATTAGGGAAGTTTTTGACTCTAATCTCTTCAGATATTTTCTCGGGTCCTTTCTCTCTCTCTTCTCCTTTTGAGAACCCTAAACTGAGAATGTTTTTGCATTTAATGTCGTCCCAGAGGTCCTTAGGCTGTCTTCATTTCTTTCATTATTTTTTCCTTTATTCTGATCCACAGAAGTGAATTCCACCATTCTGTCTCCCAGGTCATTTATCTGTTCTTCTACCTCATTTCTTCTGCTATTGAATCCTCCTAGTGTATTTTTCATTTAAGTTATTGTATTGTTCATCTCTGTTTTTTTGTTCTTTAGTTCTTCTAGGTCTTTGTTAAACATTTCTTCCATCTTCTCAATCTTTGCCTCCATTCCTTTTCTGAGGTCCTGGACTATCTTCACTATCATTATTTTCAATTCTTTTCTCTGGGAGGTTTCCTGTCTCCACTTTATTTAGTTGTTTTTCTGGGGGTTTATCTTTTTCCTTCAGGTATATAGCCCTGTGCCTTTTCATCTTGTCTACCTTTCTATAAATGTGGTTTTTGTTCCACAGGCTACAGGATTGTAGTTCTTCTTGCTTCTGTTGTCTTTCCTCTTGTGGATGAAGCTATCTAACAGCTTTATGCAAGCTTCCTGATGAGAGGGACTGGTGGTGCATAGAGCTGGGTGTTGCTCTGGTAGGCAGAGCTCAGTAAAACTTTAGTCCGCTTGTCTGCTGATGAGCCTGGCTGGGTTCCCTCACTGTTGGTTGTTTGGCCTGAAGAGACCCAACACTGAAGCCTACCTGGGCTCTTTTTTGGGGTTAATTGCAGACTCTGGTAGGGCTCATGACAAGGAGCACTCCGCAGAACTTCTGCCACCAGAATCCCTGTCCCCACTGTGATCAACATCCACCCCCTGCCTCTGCAGGAGATCCTCCAACACCAGCAGGTAGGTATGCTTCAGTCTCCTCTTGGGCCACTGCTCCTTCCCCTGGGTCTTGATGCACACACTACTTTGTGTGGACCCTCCAAGATTGGAGTCTCTGTTTCCTCTAGTCCTGTCAAAGTCCTGGAATCAAAACCCGCTAAACTTCAAAGTCTGATTCTCTAGGAATTCTTCCTCCCATTGCCAGAACCCCATGTTGGGAGGCCTGACATGGGGCCTAGAACCTTCACTCCAGTGGCTGGATTTCTATGGTATAAGTGTGCTCCAGTTTGTGAGTCATGCACCCAGCAGTTATGGAATTTGATTTTATTATGATTATGCCCCTCCTACCATCCCATGTAGCTTCTCCTTTCTCTTCGGATGCAGGGTATCTCTTTTGATGATTTCCAGTGTCTTCCTATAGATGATTGTTCAGCTGTTAGTTGTTATTCTGGTGTTCTCGCAAGAGGGAGTGAGTGCACGTCCTTCTACTCTGCCATCTTAAAACAATTGCCTTTCTTATATATATATATATATTTCTCCTTTTTCTCTTTTTGTGAGTGTCTATATGTATGCTCCTTTTTGTGATTTTGTCTGTATAGCTTTGCTTTTACCATTTGTCTTAGGGTTTTGTCTGTCCATATTTTTGTTTTCTTTTTCTTTTTTGTATAGTTTTTAATGCTTGTTTCATTGGTGGATTTGTTTATTGGTTTGGTTGCTCACTTCTTTCTTTCCTTCTTTCTTTTTTTAATTACTATTTTATGTTTATATTTTTAATAATATTTTTTATTTTTTTCTGTTAATAACTATCTTATTTTATTTTTCTTTCTTTCCTTTTTTCATTTCCCTTTTCTTCTGAGCCATGTGGTTCACAGAGTCTTGTGCTCTGGCCAGGTGTAGGGCCTGAGGCTCTAAGTTGGGACAGCTGAGGTTAGGATATTTGTCCACAAGAGACCTCCGGCCTCTGATAATACCAAATAGCTAAATTTCTCCCAGAGATCTCCATCTGAAAGTTAAGACTCAGCTCCACTCAATCACCAGCAAGGTATAGTGCTGGACACCCCATGACAAACAACAAGCAAGACAGGAACAAAGCCCCATCCATTAGCAGAGAGGCTGCTTAAAAACATAGTAAGGTCACAGACACCCTGTACACACCACCAGACAGAGTCCTGCCCACCAGAAAGACAAGATCCAGCCTCATCCACCTGAACACAAGCACCACTCCCCTCTACCAGGTAGCCTACACAGCCCACTGTTCCAACCTTAGCCACTGGGGGAAGACACCAAAAACAACGGAACTACGAACCTGCAGCCTACAAACTGGAGACCACAAACACAGCAAGTTAAGCAAAATGAGAAGAGAGAGGAATACATAACAGATGAAGGAGCAAAGTAAAAACCCACCAGACCAAACAAATGAAGAGCAAATAGGCAGTCTACCTGAAAAACATTCAGAGTAATGATAGTAAAGATGATAAAAAATTTTGGCAATAGAATGCAGAAAATACAAGAAACATGTATCAACGATGTAGAAGAACTAAAGAGCAAACAAACAATGATGAACAACACAATAAATGAAATTAAACATTCTCTAGAAGGAATCAATAGCAGAATAACTGAGGCGGAAGAATGGGTAAGACCTGGAAAATAAAATAGTGGAAATAACTACTGCAGAGCAGAATAAAGAAAAAAGAATGAAAATAATTGAGGAACATCACAGAGACCACTGGGACAACATTAAATGCACCAACATTCAAAATGTAGCAGTCCCAGAAGAAGAAGAGGAAAAGAAAGAGTCTGTGACAATATTTGAATATATTATAGTTGAAAATTCCCATAATATTGGAAAGGAAGTCATCAAACTACAGGTAGTGCAGAGATTCCCATACAGGATAAATACAAGGAGAAACAGGGCAAGACACATATGAATCAAACTATCAAAAATTAAATACAAAGAATAAATATTAAAAACAGCAAGGGAAAAGCAACGAACAACATGTAAGGGAATCTCCATAAAGTTAACAGCTGATTTCTCAGCTGAAACTCTGCAAGCCAGTAGGGTGTGGCAGGACATATTTAAAGTGATGAAAGGGAAAAACCTACAACCAAGAGTACTCTACCCAGCAAGTATTTCATTCAGATTAGATGGGGCAATTAAATGCTTTATAGACAGCAAAAGCTAAGAGAATACAGCACCACCAAACCCGCTTTATGACAAATGCTAAGGGAAGTTCTTTAGGAAGGAAACACAAGAGAAAGAAAGGACCTAAAATAACAAATCCTAAACAATTAAGAAAAGGAAAATAGGAACATACCTATCTATAATGACCTTAAATGTAAGTAGATTAAACCCTCCAGCCAAAAGACACAGTGGAGCTGAATGATACAAAATCAAGACCCGTATATATGCTATTGACAAGAGACCCACTTCAGAACTAGGACACATACAGACTGAAAGTGAGGGGATGGAAAACGATATTCCATGCAAAAGGAAATCAAAAGAAAGCTGAAGTAACAATTCTTATATCAGACAAAATAGGCTTTAAAAAAATGTTACAAGGGACAAAGAAGGACACTACATATTGATCAAGGGATCAATCCAAGAAGAAGATATAACAATTGTAAATATTTATACACCCAAAAAAGGAGAACTTCTGTACTTAAGGCAAATGCTAACAGCCATAAAATGGGGAATGGACTGTTTCACTAATACTGGAGAATTTTAACACCCCCTTTCACCAATGGACAGATCATCCAAAATAAAAATAAATAAGGAAGCCCAAGCTTTATATGATACATTAAACAAGATGGACTAAATTGATATTTATGGGACAATCCACCCAAAAACAACAGAATACGCTTTTTTCTCAAGTGCTCAGGGAACATTCTCCAGGATAGATCATTCCTTGGGTCACAAATCAAGCCTTAGTAAATTTACGAAAATTGAAATTGTATCAAGTATCTTTTCCGACCACAAAGCTATGAGACTAGATATCAACTAAAGAAAAAAATCTGAAAAAATGCAAACACATGGAGGTTAAATGACAAACTACTAAATAACCAAGAGATTACTGAAGAAATCAAGGAGGAAATCAAAAATACCTAGAAACAAATGACAATGAAAACACGACACCTAAAACCTATGCCTATGGCATGCAACAAAAGCAGTTCTAAGAGGGAAGTGCATAGCATTACATTTCCACTTCATGAAACAACGGGAAACATTTCAAATAAAAAACTTAACCTTACAACTAAAGCAATTAGAGAAAGAAGAACAGAAAAACCCACAAACTTAGCAGAAGGAAAAAAATCATAAAGATCAGATCAGAAATGAATGAAAAAGAAATGAAGTAAATGATAGCAAAGTCAATAGGACTAAAAGCTGGTTCTTTGAGATGATAAACAAAATTGATAAACCATTAGTCAGAATCATCAAGAAAAAAAGGGAGAAGACTCAAATCAATAAACTTAGAAATGAAAAAGGAGAAGTAACAACTGACACAGCAGAAATAAAAATGATCATGAGAAATTACTACAAGAAAATATATGCCAAGAAATTTGACAACTTGGAAGAAATGCACAAAATCTTAGGAAAGCACAACCTTCTGAGACTGAACCAGGAAGAAATAGAAATATAAAGAGACCAATATCTGAAATTGAAACTGTAATTTAAAATCTTCTAACAAATAAAAGCCCAGGAACAGATGGCTTCACCCACAAATTCTATCAAACATTTAGAGAAGAGTTAACAGCTAACCTTCCCAAAATCTTCCAAAATATAGCAGAGAGAGGAACACTCCCAAACTGATTCTGAAGGCCACCATCACCCTGATACCAAGATCAGAAAACGATGAAACAATAAAAGAAAATTATAGGCCAATAACACTCATGAACTTAGGTGCAAAAATTCTCAACAAAATAATAACAAACACATTCCAACAGCACATCAAAAGGATCATAAACCATGCTCAAGTGGGTTTTATCACAGGAATGCAAGGATTTTTAATATATGCAAATCAATCAATGTGATACACTATATTAACAAACTGAAGGATAAAAACCATATGATAATCTCAACAGATGCAGAAAAACTTTTGACAAACTTCAAAACCCATTTATGATAAAACGTCTCCAGACAGTAGGCAGAGAGGGAACTTACCTAAACATAATAAAGGCCATATATGACGAACGCAGAGACAACATCGTTTTCAAGGGTGGGAAAACTGAAATAATTTCCACTAAGATCAGGAACAAGACAAGTTTGCCCACTTTCACCACTATTATTCAACATAGTTTTGAAAGTTTTAGCCACAACAATCAGAGAAGAAAAAGAAATAAAACAAATCCAAATCAGAAAAGAAGTAAAACGGTCACTGTTTGCAGATGACATGATACTATACATATAGAATCCTCAAGATGTTACCAGAAAACTACTAGAGCTATTCAATCAATTTGATAAACAGAATACAAACTTAATGCACAGATATCACTTGCATTCCTATACACTAATGATGAAAAATCTGAAAGTGTACTTAAGGAGACACTCCCATTTACCACTGCAACACAAGTAACAAAATACCTATGAATAAACCTACATAAGGAGTCAAAAGACTTGTATGCAGAAAACTATGAGACACTGATGAAAGATGTTAAAGATACAAACAGATGGAGAGATGTACCATGTTCTTGGATTGGAAGAATCAACATGTTGAAAATGACTATATTACCCAAAGCAATCTACAGATTCATTGCAATCCCTATCAAATAACCAATGGCATTTTTAACAGAACTAGAACAGTAAAATTCACAATTTGTATGGAAACACAAAAGACCTGAATAACCAAAGCCATCTTGAGAAAGAAAAACGGACCTGGAGGAATCAGGTTCCCTGACTTCAGACTATACTACAAAGCTACAGTAATCAAGACAGTATGGTCCTGGAAGAAAAACAGAAATATAGATCAATGGAACAGGATAGAAAGCCCAGAGAGAAACCTACACACATATGGTCATCTTATTTTGATAAAGTAGACAAAAATATCCAGTGGAGAAAAGACAGCCTCTTCAATAGGTGGTTCTGGGGAAATCTGGACAGCTACATGTAAAGGAATGAAATTAGAACACTCTTAACACCATACACTAAAATAAATTCAAAATGGATTAAAGACCTAAATATAAGGCCAGACACTAAAACACTCTTAGAGGAAAACATAGGTAGAACACTCTATGACATAAATCACAGCAAGATCCTTTTCGACCCACCTCCTAGAGAAAATGGAAATAAAAACAAAAATAAACAAAAGGGACCTAATGAAACTTAAAGCCTTTTGCAAAGCAAAGGAAACAATAAAGAAGACAAAAAGACAACCTTCAGAATGGGAAAAAAAATATTTGCAAATGAAGCAACTGACAAAGGATTAATCTCCAAAATTTACAAGCAGCTCATGCAGCTGAATATCAAAAAAACAAAAAACCCAATCCAAAAATGGGTAGAAGACCTAAATAGACATTTCTCCAAAGAAGATATATAGATTGCCAACAAACACATGAAAGAATGTTCAACATCACTAATCATTAGAGATATGCAAATCAAAACTACAATGAGGTATCATCTCACACAGGTCAGAATGGCCATCATGAAAATATCTACCAACAATAAATGCTGGAGAGGGTGCGGAGAAAAGGGAACCCTGTTGCACTGTTGGTAGGAATGTAAATTGATACAGCCACTATGGAGAACAATATAGGGGTTCCTTAAAAAACTAAAAATAGAGCTACCATATGACCCAGCAATCCGTCTACTGGGCATATACCCTGAGAAAATCATAATTCAGAAAGAGTCATGTACCACAATGTTCATTGCAGCTCTGTTTACAATAGCCAGGACATGGAAACAACCTAAGTGTCCATTAACAGATGAATGGATAAAGAAGATATGGCACATTTATACAATGGAATATTACTCAGCCATAAAAAGAAATGAAATTGAGTTATCTGTAGTGAGGTGGATGGACCTAGAGACTGTCATACAGAGGAAGTAAGTCAGAAAGAGGAAAACTAATATTTTATGCTAACACATATATATGGAATCTAAAAAACCCCCAAATGGTTCTGAAGAACCTAGGGGCAGCACAGGAATAGAGATACAGATGTAGAGAATGGACTTGAGCACATGGAGAGGGGGAAGGGTAAGCTGGGACGAAGCAACAGAGTGGCATGGACATACATATATACCAAATGTAAAATCAGTAGCTAGTGCGAAGCAGCCGCATAGCACCGGAAGATCAGCTCGGTGCTTTGTTTCCACCTAGAGGGGTGGGATAGGGAGGGTGGGAGGGAGACACAAGAAGGAGGAGATACGGGGATATATTTATATGTATAGCTGATTCACTTTGTTTTACAGCAGAAACTCACACACCATTGTGAAGCAATTATACTCCAATAATGATGTTAAAAATAAATAAAAGATTTCAATTAAAGCCTTCAGTAACATAACATAACAGAAAGAAACTATCTGGGAAGTGAGTCTTTGTGAATACAGATTTCAATAAACAGAGTTAGAATTTGATATCCATTGAAACATCTCTTTCTCTCTGAAATTGCCCTCATTTTTACCATATATAGTCAAATCAAGATTAATTTGCAAATTTAGTCTGATTAATTCATAAAATGTCTCCCAGGGTCAGGAAAGCCATGCCAAGGTCTTGTCACAGATTTTGCCTTACAGGTTTAGGTGAATTCCTCCCTTTTTGCGGTCCATAAAATACCTTGAGATTCCTGCACCTGTTAGGAGGTGGCCTTCCTACGTTATCTGATTAATCTGCTGGGAACCTAAGAGATTCCAGTCTCTAGAGGGATCAGGTAGAGAGAGAAATGGTTCAATTCTGCTTACAAATGTATAATTTACCAAATTGCTGTGAGTGGTAATTAGTTTGAGAGGAAAGGTTTCTTTATATGTGGAAACCACGGCTTAAAAACTAGTAAAATTACAGACATAATCCAGAAAAATTATAACCATTCATCGGTTTGCTCACTTCTGTATAACTAATCCTTTCATTTCACAGTTTCCATTAGATTTTTAAAATTTCTTACCTAGTTTAGCGGTATGATTTAAAAGTTATCAGAAACTTGCACTTATCAAAAAGTCCTTTCTCTGAATCTTCTTGAAGGTGAAGCAATTTTGCAAAGCATCAGTTTAACAGTCTATGAATGACAAAAAGATTTAGAAAGGCAAGGTTAAAGATCTGATTACAGTGTTTTTGACAAGGAAGCTTAATTAAGTTGCTATGACATATGACATTTTAAGATAACTAAAATTATAGCATGATACCAGGACATATCCAAATTTCAGAAACTTTATACAATATCTAGTATTCTATATTAATAACGTTTATCCATAGTGCATTCTAAGCAGGTTTATCACTCGTGTGATAATCCTCTCCATGTAATTTAAGATACCAAATAATACTAGTTCAATATTTATCTGTGAGAAACCTCAGGGTCCCTCTAAAAGCAGGCCAAGGTTAGCTGGAGGTCAAAAGAACTTGAATAAAAATTTGATATTTGGGAAGTTTGTCAAAAGGTTTTAAAACACTTGCTCAAATAAGATCATAGGTCACTGTGAGATAATACTTCTTCCTTAACCAAAGTCACAAGAGATCTCAAAAGCAGATACAGGGGCTTCCCTGGTGGTGCAGTGGTTGAGAGTCTGCCTGTTAATTCAGGGGACCCGGGTTCGGGCCCTGGTCTGGGAGGATCCCACATGCCGCGAAGTGGCAGGGCCCATGGGCCACAACTACTGAGCCTGTGCGTCTGGAGCTTGTGCTCCACAGCGGGAGAGGCCGCGACAATGGGAGGCCCGCGCACCGCGATGAAGAGTGGCCCCTGCTCGGCGCGGCTGGGGAGAGCCCTCGCGCAGAAGCGGGGACCCAACACAGCCAGGAATAAATAAATATATTAATTAAAAAAGAAAAAAAAAAGCAGATACAAATCACTTAAAGGCACAGAATCTCACCCAACCTGTTATCAAAGGCAGCATCCCAAGGACACTTTGTCCTCTTAATAGAGAGAGAAAACCAAGTCTATTCTTGCACCAGCTTGCTTTTAACGACAAAAATTCACATACTTAACGAACTTCAATCTTCACCTGGCCGATCCTGACCATCCACAAACCCTCCATCACTTTCTGTATCCATATTACTGTGTCTCTCATTTCTTTTTTCCATCCAGAAACAACCAACTCTAAGATAGACTTATTTTCTTTTCCCTTAATAAAATGAAATTTCATTCCTCATACCTTCTTTTCTGAAAACACACATCCTACTTTCCTACTGGAGATGGAAATGTTTCCTTTATTATATCTATTAGCTTTAATTTTGCGTTTAAATTAGAATCCCCAACTCTTAAAAAACCTTAATTTCTAGGGAAAACTGAGAAGTAAGCAATTATGAACTGCCTTTTACATTAAAATTCTGTAGATTGGTGGACAAAATAAATTTTGTCCAGTGATAATTTCTAAAAACATTTGCTTTCTTACAGAGCTCATTCAGGGTGGCACCAAACACATACATTAATAGGCCTAAATACCTTTAGTTTCTCTGTTTAAGGATTGATGTTGCTTTGTCTTATTTTATTTGGGAATGACCTAGCTATTCAACAAACTTCCATCACTTAATTTAGCACACCTCTAAATTTCAAGTTGCCAAATATCTGGAGATTAATCTTAAACAGACACTCTTGAAATATAATTTTTCTGATAAAGTTCATCCAAAAAGCTCATATCTCACTTGTATTTCATTCATTTATGAAATACTTCATCATACCAACTTATTTTTCTTGTTGACAAGTTTACAGTATATAGAAGATCTTATTTGCCTTCTATGCTCAATGTTGATGACTCTAAAGACATGTCTGTTATTACTTAAATTGACATAATTACTTTAATAGTAGATGTTAATTTAATACTGAATATTTCCTTGTTCACATGAGCCTGAAAATAATTCTGGCCAGTTACCTTCTGTATTTTTGAGAATTTATATAAGTGCTTAATTTCCTTTAAGCCAATGAAGTAGAGCTCATTGATGAGTGAATTTTGATAATACCATCCAAAGGTAAGGAGAGAGAGAGAGAGAAATTGACAGATTGATAGACTGATAGATAGAGATAAGTAATGCACACAGACATATAGACATACACAATCAGAAATCTCATAGCTTCATTTTCAAAACTTAGTCATGAATCAGATATTACAATATAAAACTCACCAGTTTATAAATAACAGTTGGAATAAGTAAAATTTAAAAGGGCTCCTTTTCCCATTTTTTCCATCAGTCTCAGGAATTAGAGATGATCTAGATAAAATAAGTGATCCTGAGAAGCCTGGTCTCAAGGCACAGGAAAGGAAAACAAGTTTTCCTAGAAGAACGTGTTCCCCCCAGGTCAGAATTCTGAAAAGACGTTTTATCAAGCCTGATTTTTCTAACTGTATTTGGAAAAAGAACCAGTTTTGGAATTTTCAAGAGTTTCACCCAAAGCAATTTTCTCTGGAATCTAAAAATATTGTGGCCACATTGTGTTATAATAAAATATCATTTTCTTAGTCATATGCTTATAGGTAAAATCTTTCCAGTCAGACAGAATTCTCCCAAGTAGACTCCACAATGGAACAGAACCAGAATTTCCCATTTCACAATGCAGAATGGCCAAAACATGTCACAACACAGAATGCAAAGTACAAAACACACACAGACACAGCCGTCCTAATCAGACACTCCCTTAAGTACAAGATGGCAGTCTCTCAGAAAACCTCCTACAGAAATACAAAACTTCAGATCTGAGTACTGACAAACAGAGCAAATGGAAATATCTCGGGTCTTCAAAGATTTCAAAGGGAGAAAAGGAGGCCAGGTTGAAAGAAGAAGGGAAGGAAGAGGGACAAAAGGAGTGGCCTTATGAATGTCTCCAGCCACTGTCAGATGCCCAATCATTACAGGACATTTCCCTGTGCTTACAGTAGGGGGGACAGGAAGACGGCCCTACCAGAAACCAGACCAGATAATTTGAGTTCTCCGCCCAGTGGAGGTGATCAGGCTCTGGCCCTCAGATAATTGAGGTCCTTCAACCAAATTCTTGCATCCAGGACCAAGACAGAAGAAAGGACGGTAAGATAGGAGGCATGGAAAGAGGAAAGGGAGAGGGAAGGGATAAGAGTTCAACAAAGTCTCTTGTTCCTAAGCCTGTCAGGACACTCTGGCCAGTCATCCATGTCAGGAGGAGACCAGGGATGAAAGGGTCCTGGTGCAGCCACTGGGTCTGGTCCATCAACAGGCACGCTGGTCCCCAAGTACCCTGAGTGTTCAGGATGTCAGTCATACTGGAGAAGGTGTCCCACCAGGGTTGTCAGTTGTGGCAGGAAGGGGGGAGGGGGGGCTGCTGGCAGGCTCTTGTCTAACACTTGGAAATGAATTGTCTGAGGAGACACCTGTGCTGACAAAGGAAAAGACTTCATTGGAAAGGGGCAGCTGGGTGGAGAGCAGCAAGGTAAGGGAACCCAGGAGAACTGCTTTGCCACATGACTCACAGTCTCAAGTTTTATGGTAATGGGTTAGAATCCAGGTTGTCTCTGGCCAGTCATCTTGTTTGGCCCGTGTTTTTTCTGACTCACAGTCCTTCCTGGTGGCACATGTGTGCATCTCTCTGCCAAGATGGATTTCAGTGTGAATGGTTCTGGGAGGCAGGTAGAATATATTATGGGCTGGCAGCTCCTCCCTCCTTTTGGCCCACCTGAATTCTCCCAGTCAGCTTTTGAGGGCAGCACCACATTCCTTATTGGGACTGCCTTTTCTGAGTCATGCAACTCATTATCATTGTGCCTGGCCAAGACAGGTGGTTTCCGTCAATGATAACAATACCAAGCAGGGGAAACATTCCCCGGTGAAACAAGTCTATAACTTAGCAAAAGGGATGTAACCACCTTACATAAAGCCCATTTAAAGATAACAATTTTTATAAACTTTCATCTCAATTCAATCAACTTCTATACATTTGAGTTTGGTTTCTATTAGGATCCAATCAACAAGTCTTGGTTTAGAAGGAGTCCTAGAAGATTTCCTTACTAAGATTTCCTTACTAAGTTTTATCTACTTTTTACAAAAGGCTCTGGGGTCCCCAGTGAAGGTTGAGCCAAGGGACTCAGGCCCTTTTGCCCATCTTTTAACTTGATTAATTGGCCTAACTTTTGCCCCAAATACTTGTTGGTCAGGTACCTCAGTGTAATTTTCTTCCAGCCTTTAACCACTTTGTTTCTCCCTTATTTTAATAACCATTTATAGACTTCTTTATCCTTTTGGGGTGAGTTCCTTTTATTCTTTTTTAATATTTATTTATTTGGCTGTGTCGTGTCTTAGTTGCTGCACAGGGGATATTCATTGCTGCGTGCGGGATCTTTTTAGTTGCGGCATGCAGGACCTTTTTAGTGTGGCAAACAGGATCTTTTAGTTGTGACATGTGAACTCTTGGTTGCAGCATGTGGGATCTAGTTCCCTGACCAGGGATCGAACACAGGTCCCCTGCACTGGGAGCACAGAGTCTTAGCCACTGGACCACCAAGGAAGTGTCTGGGATGAGACCCATTATAATTTCCCTTTGCTGGCAGAAAAGTCTCCAGACTTTCCCTTCAGTTAGTTTTTTGTTGTTGTTGTTCTTTTTTCCTTGTTAATCAACATTATTATGAATAATTGACATTAATTACTTTAATGTTTTTATTAGCATTTTATTAGCATAAGACCCATTGAGGGGAAGCAGAGGACATAAATAAGGCTTCCCAAATCCTTTAATTTTCTCTGCCCACCATAGGTATCAGTAAAACAGCAGTTTATAATAACAGCACTCTAAAAATGTACCAGCTTAGAAGCTTCTTCAATTTAAAGACTCCATCACCTGGTCATCAATGAGCTATTTCTTAATAGTGACTCAAACCAATAAACACAAGAGACATCCTCAAAACAGAGTGTGAAGGATGCCATCTAAAGAAGATTTGTAAATCTAACTTCCTAAAATAAGAAAATAAAGACCTTCTTCATTGTACAGGCTGATGCAACAAAGGTTAAGATGGAAAAAAAGAAAAGACCCTGAGAGTGGGCACAGGCAGAAAAAAGACTGCTCAGAATCCCAGTCTGTTTGTCTGGCTCTCTAATATGCACCATATATGTATCTTCTGGATGACAGAGACCAAGCTCTAAACACACACACACACATATGCATACACACACCACCTATGAAGATCAGGTAGATTTATATTTCATGGACATAGGGAGAGAAATACAAGTCCCCACTGAAGGGGGACTTTAAGGTTCCCCCTTCTGTTTCTTTAAGATCAGAATTCTGAAAAGATGTTTTATCAAGTTGGCTTTCTCCTACTTAACTGTGTACATAATCAAAGAGCCCCATCTTAGTCATTTACAGGGCGAGAAATCCTTTAATTCCCAATTAAGTAATACTTACAAGTGTAAGGTTTGTACGTACATAAACCTGGCTGGGGTACTATTTGGGGAGTGGCAATCTGTCATTCCTTATTGGTGTTGTTTTGAAAACTTTGTTCCCCGTTCTGAAGTCAGTTTGTTGTGATAAAATTCCTACTGAAGATTGTGTCATGGACCACTGAGCTTAACGTCTGTGAGCTTTACTTCTCTAGGTTTTAGCCCAGAGTTGTTTCAGCTTCTGATACCTGTCTTGGTTTCTCCCTTTAGTAGCCTAAGACCATCGTGGGTGATCAGACCATGGAGTGGCCAGTTCTAATGCATGTCCCCAGCAGAGCAAGTTTTTAATTAAAATGAGTGGGTCCCTACAGGGATGACTGCATGGTATGAGGAATTGCCTTCACCACTCAGGCAAGTTTCTCAGTTGCCTGAGAAAGCTGTTGCCATCCAGGAGAAGATATCTTCAGAACTAAAAGCTGTCATAAGATATCTTCAGTTTCATTCCAACAAAGTCTATTAAACTAGCCAATTCAAGGAAAAATGACAGGCCATTCTCCAACCCGATTACCCAGTCCAACCCGTACTCAGTGTCTGTCAGCTGGGCAAAGTCTTCCCATCATTCAATTGAGAATAACCTAGGTACCTCTCCTTGAAATTCAGTTTCAAGGATAACCTAATCCTCTGGCGAGGAGTTTAACACTGTCTTGTAAAACTTACAATCATCAACCAATAACAGGGGAGCTGAGAAGCAGGAGAGGCTCACCCAAATTTGTCTGGACTCTCTGAGGAGGCAGGTGGACCCAAGAGGCATCTGTTGGTACCAAGGCTCCAGAGCCTTGTAGGGTTCAAGTGAAGGAGAGGAGTCTGCTATGGGTCCCTTCATTGGTAGCCAAATCTGTCAACCGAAAAAAAAAAAAAAAAAGCACAACCAAATAGCTGAGAATTATGTTTTATTTGGGACTAACTGAGGACTTAAGCCCAGGGGAACACTCCCTCTGAGCTGTCTAAGAGGCTGGCTCCCAAGCTTAAGTCATCAGTATGTCCCTGGCTTAAAACATAATTCTTAAGTTTTAGATTGTGCATTTTTCTCAGTCGACACATGGGCCCTCTGAAGCCCAAAGTCACGTACAATGGAATGGGTTCACTCAGTTATGGGCACTACTGCTTTTTCAGGCTAGTGAGGTACAGAGGGAGACCTTGATGATCATCAGAGTACAATACAGCACAGAACAGTGTCCCCCTAGGTTGATGCAGAGGTGTTCCAAGTTTTGAGTCACAACCACTTGAGGCCTCCAGGATCAATATGGTAAATGATCACCCACTGACTTTGTAGACTCCATATCAATCACAAAAACTCATCTATCCTTGTACCACCTGTAACCAGTTCAGGAATGGACAGGACTTGGGGATGATAGGACCACAAGTTGAAGACAGCACACAGGAGCTACATTTACATGGTATTTTGACAGGAAGTCAGTCCATTACAACATGAGACATTGAAGAGACAATGGTGTTGGGCACCAGCAAGAGAGGGAATTCTGAGGAGGAGGGGGAATCAGAGGGAGTTTATGTGTCTAGGTGATATCAACAACACAGCAAAGAGAGTCTGAGTTAGGGAATTCCGAAGGGCAGTGATGGTTTACAACTATTTTACAGCCCCAAGTCTTGTCTTACATTAGCATATGGTTAGCAGATAGTGCAGATTAGCAGTGCACTCTTTTACGAGGTATGCAAAGCAGAAAACAAACCAAACAAACGAAACATTAACTGCTAAAAAATATTACTATTTGGCTGTATATAAAACAACTGGATGTGTAAAAACTTGAGTTTGGCACCAGTGCACTTTTGAGCTAACTGCTTCACTATGTTATGAAAAAGTCAACAACATGTGGCCAATGTCATGGGGGCCGTCCTTAAACCATTTGTATAACAGTATATACCCTCCCAATCTGAACACAGGCACTCAAACAAATACTTGTACACAAATGTTTACAGCAGAAGTACTTGCAAGACAAAAGGAAGGAAGGGCCTAAATGTGAATTGACTGACAAATAGATGAGCAAAATATAGTAGATGCATACAATGGAATATTCTTCAGCCATGAAAGAAATGAAGTTCGATTACATGCTACAATGTATATGAGCCTCAAAAACATTATGCTAAGTGAAGAAAGCCAGAAAGAGAAAGATACATATTGAATGATTCTATGTATATGAAATATGCAGATAGGCAAATTCATAGAGACAGAAAGTAGATTAGTTATTGCCTGGACCAAGGGGAGAGGAGAGATGCACAGTGACTACTTAATGGGTACAAGGTCACTTCAGGGGGTGATGAAAATGTTTGAAACTACTAGAAAGAGACAATGAAATGTACACTGTAAAATGCTGTGGACTTTTGCATGGATTTCACCTCATTAGGGCAAAAAAAAAAAAAAAAAAAGGCTCAGTAGCTATGTTAATTTCAGATGAAATAAATTCAGAAGAAAGAGTATTTCCAAGATAAGAGACGATTCATGGGGAAGATATAAAAACCATCAAGGGTGATATACTTAATATCTGTGTGTCCAAATATGTAATTAAAACATGACAGTCTAAATAAGAAAAATAGATAAATGCACAGAGTAGGAGGTTTTAGTACTGCCAACTGAACAAAAGATAGGTCAAATATAGGCATATCGAGTGGTAAAGATAAGCAAATTCTAAGCACCATTATCCATACCTTGACAGGACTGACATTTATAAAACACCAAATCCGAAACCAAAATATGTGCATTCATTTAAAGATTTTTAAAACCCAGTCAATTTCAAAAGACTGAAATTAAGCTTAGAGTATGTTTCTGACTACAATACAATCACACTTGAAGTCAATAACAGTAAAGTATTTTTGAACAAAATATTGAAAATTAAGAACACTCTTCTGAATAATCCACAGGCCAGAGAAGAAATCACAAGGAAAAGATGGAAAATATTGCTAACTGACTCATAATGGTAATACATATCAACATTTGTGGGGTGCAGGCAAAGCAGGACTAATAAAGAAATTCGTATCTTTAACCACCTCAGAGGAAGAAGAGAGGTTTAAAACCAAAGACTTCTGTTCTGTAGGGGAGCAAAAAATTTCCTTTCTTCCCTTCTAGGTTCTTTGGTTGGTCTAATAATTAAATGGACATAAAAGAAGTTAGCAGAGGAAAACAAATTTAATTACATATATACAGGAGCCCCATAAAAATAGACTCAAAGGCAGTCAGGCACTTGAGGCTTATGGTTGCACAACACTGTGAATGTCCTTAATGCCATCCTGAGCTAAGGAAAGTAACAGGGATCTGGGGTTACAAAAGGCAATTCACAGGAAGATGAGAAGAGCAGATGTTTGTAATGAGATATTTGCCCTACCATGCAGATAAGTCTTTCAGATAAGAAAAAAGTTGACTCTGATAGTAGCTCTCTTTCTGGGCCAGGCCTCCCATTTATTTCTGGGCCAGACCCTCTGTCTAAATTCTTTGAGGCAGTTATGGGAGACAGAAGAAGCTTTTCTGGAGTCAGCTGGGTCTTGATTGCATTCAGCTCAAAATAATCCGCATGCCTAAGTGGTATGATTTGGGGTAGAATATTCTGCTCTCCTTCTGCATGGAGAGTTACTCATAATCACTAGTCACTCGGGAAATGCCTATCAAAAGCATGATGAGATGCCACTATACAGCCATTAGGATATCTATTATTTAAAAAGAAAGAAAAAAAAATACTAAGAAAGGAAAATAACATTTGCTGGGAAGACTGTGGAGAAATTGGAAACTTTGTGCACTGCTAGTGGGAATGTAAAATGGTATAGCTGCTACAGAAAACAGCATGGTAGTCCCATGAGAAGTGAGCCATAGAAATACCATTATAATCCAGCCATCTTACTTCTAGATGTATCCCCAAAAGCATTAAAAGCAGAGACTCAAACAGATACTTATGTGACCATGTGCATAGCAGCATGATTCACAATAGACAAAAGGTGGAAACAACCCAAGTGTCTCTGAATGGATAAAATGGATAATTGGTTCAGCTTTCAAAATAAAAGAATTTGAACATAGACTATAACGTGGACGAACCTTGCAAACCTTTTGCTAAGTGAAATAAGCCAGACACAAAAAGACAAACATTATATGATTTCACATATATGAGGCGCATAGAATAGACAAAATCACAGGGACAGAAAGTACAATAGAAGTTACAGTGGGCTAACTTGCGGAGAGTTTGGTGTGCTCATTTAATGAGTAAAGAGTTTCTGTTTAGGATGATGAAAAATTTTTGGAGATGGATGGTAGTGATGGTTGTAAAACATGGTGAATGTTCTTAATGCCACTGAACTGTATGCTTGAAAATGGCTAACTAATAATATTTTTGTTAAGCATCACATGAAAAACAAGAAAATAGATAAAAAGAGGATTGAAACAGATAATTTTATTTTATGTATGTTTTACCACAACTAAGAATAAAGAAGACCTCACTGAAGAGCATTCTGAGGAGACAAGAAAGTAAACATGTAAGAGTAACAGCAAAATTAATGAAAAAGGAAAGCTTCGAGAAAGTGTGAGGGGATGGATGAAATTAGTCCTACTACTTCTCAAGCACACTCCAAAGCCTGTATACCTGAACGTTTGGTAGTTACACATGAATAGACAGAAAGAAAGTAAAATGATGTAAACACTTTTTTAGTGGAACAGAATGAAAAGTGTAAAACTCCACCCAAATACATGTGCGAATTTCAAATCTCTGGGTGTAAAAATGGACATTTTAATAATGGTACTAAGATAACTCAATTGCCATTTGAAAATATAATAAGAGCACATCACATGCATATTATACATACAAGGCCCTTAATGTTATTCATGATATAAGAAAAGGTCATGGAACCTCACTCAAAATAGGAGAACTTCAATTAAACACACACACACACACACACACACACACACTGAGATATGATTTCTCACTTATCCTACTGACAGAATTTCAAAAACATGACAACGTATGCATCCGGTGAGGCTGTGGGTGAACCGGCAGTCTCAAACACTGCTGATGGGAATGCAAAGTGGTGTGGGATTTACCAGCACTTGATACAAGTACACATGCATTTACTCTTTGACTTAGCAATCCTGCTTCCGGAAATTTACCCTGAAGATTCACCTCTACAACTTCCTATGGTTATTTAATACAGCATTATTTGTACAGGCCATGAAGTACATGTAGTGAAAAAACAGAATGAGGAAGATGGCTCTCAACTCCCTGAACTGATTTAGAGTTATTACCAGGATACACAAAGAGTGAAAAACACTGCAAGTGTATCCATACCTTTTGTGTAAGGAAGAAAGGAAATAAGAAGGCATGCATGAAGTTGCTTATTTTTGCCAAAGGACAAGCATGAATCACCAAGGAGTGCCTAATCATGGGTGAAAATGGACTCAAATGATCTCACCACAAATACTCTATTAGTTATAAAAGAAAAATACTAGCCTTAGTGAGGAACACTCAGTGGGCACCCCCTAAACCAAGTGACTGGCCAAGTGACATGGATTGCGAAGGATACATTAACACTTTTGTAATATTTGTGTCAAGAATTCATAACTGAATCTAATCTTGAGGAAACATCACACAAACCCAAACTGGGGGGCTATCTGCTATTGGGAAGGGGAAATTTTTCCTTTCCCATACAGCTATTTGGTTCTTTTCCCTGGTTGAATAATTTAAGTGATGTAAGACAAGTTACCATTCTGAACAAAGAAAAGAGATAGAGTCCTGGGGCTGCCATGGATAAGAGGGCCATTCCCAGGATGAGGACAAGAAAAGCAGATGTTTGGTGATTAGATGTTTGCCCTTTGTAGGGGTTCAGAAGGAACCTCCCCAAGATATGCCACTTTTGCATGGGGATTGTTTTGACCTGAAGGCAATGGAGACCCTGTGGGTACAAGAAAAAATGTCCCCCTCTCAACTACCTGGGAGAATTAAAATTGGGAATTGTTCCCAGAAAAAAGTTATTATTGGAGGTAAATTTTATCTAACTCGTCCTGATACTGGAAAGCTTTATCAAAAGTCCAGGCTCTCATTCAACTCGTGGAAAAAGAATTTTGGTGAGGAACACAGAGGGAAACGCACACACACTGCGGCTGAGGAGCGGAGAACAGAGAAGCAGTTTATTCAGGGCAGAAGCAAAAGGAAACAGAAAAGAGTGCCAGTGTCCTTGGGAGTGAGGGGCACCCTGCAGGGGTTTTGGATCCCCTTTTGTGTTATATTTAGCCCTTTGAATGGGTGGGGTCTTTTTGATCGAGGTGGAACATTCATTGAGGGTAGGGTTGAGGTGTGGCCTGGATTGCACCAGCTTGCATCCGTCTCCAGTCTTGCGCATTTATCTCTTCAACCCACCAGAACGTGCACTCTTAGAGACGTTTTCCTTTACTGTTTGAGCGCCACACATGGAAGGTCGTACAGGGTCATCAGCAGCCTGTGCGTTTTTACTGTGCATGTTCCATGGTTTCCATGGTCTGAGTTTCTTGCTCAGATGCTACAAAATTTCTGTTTTAGATGCCATGCCTCCATGCATCATGACCTCATTAAGTGCAAAGCAAGGAGGTAGCTTTGCCTTCTACCTTAATTCCTGTACATGAGGAAGCTGTCCTTGGGCCCAGCCCTGTCTTTCCTGCCTCAGTCCCATGTGAATAGCAGTTAGAGATATTTGAATATGGATTAGACCATAGTAGAGCAAAGTTAACTTTGCTGAATTTAATTACTGAACTGTGGTCTTTTGTCTTGAAAAATGCAAACTAAAATATTGAGGGGTAAAGAATCATGATGTATGCAACTTATTGTGAAAAGTTTCCATGGAAAAATTTATAATATGTATACTCATGTAAAGAAAACATTAATGCAAATGCATCGACATGTTTAGAATTTTTGAAACTAGTTAAGGGCACACAGCTTCTTTTTTTAGTTTGCGGTAGTCTTACAATTTTTCTGAAAGTTTGAAATTATTTCATATGGCAAAGTTTAAAAGTAATGAAATAAAATATATATTAATGATGCTAACAAGTTTATGGCAAATTATGGAAAGATGGTGTGTCTGTGTATGTGTAAAAATCAAAATTGAAAAGCAGCAAATTACAGGACAGAACACACAGTACGTAGGGTCATATATCCGTGTAATATGTTCATGAACACTTTTTATAACGGTATCTCTAGGGAACAGTTTTTTAAAGGATTCTCTTTTTATTCTGTAACATCAAATTCACATTTTAAAAAATTTTAAACATACATGTAATGTAATATTTGGAATGTGAAAAATGTCTTTGTGGTTCAGTGTTTTGCTTAACTACGAATGTAATTCTAACACTTAAACAATCCATATAAGAAAAACTTTATTATCTCCCCCTGCATCAAATTACAGCTGAGAGGCAAAGATTTTTTTAATGAATCATTCATCATTCATTTACTACAACACTTTTCATGAAAATTGGATTGACTTACATGTAAGACAATTTTTAATTAATACCAAAGCCTTAGATTTGAATTGTAGAAAAAAAAACAAAAAACCTGATTTATTAAAGAAAAGGTTGATCTAAAAAGGACAGCAAAACCTTAGTTACACTTTGGATGAAAGTCTACATGTCAGTAAGCTCTATTTGCCTCATTTTCCTACAGGGAAATTGTGTTCTAAAAGTTTGGTTTTGAATTTGAGTTCAAATGTTCTTTTTTCTCAAGTAATTCACAATGATTTGTATATCCTACCATTCTTTTCTTTTCTTTTTTTAATAATGTCTTATTTATTTATTTATTTATTTATTTATTTATTTATTCATTTATTTATTGGCTGAGTTGGGTCTTTGTTGCTGCGCATGGGCTTTCTCTAATTGCAGTGAGTGCGGCCTACCCTTCACTGTGGTGCACGGGCTTCTCATTGTTATGGTTTCTCTTGTTGCAGAGCACGGGCTCTAGGCGTGCGGGCTGCAGCAGTTGTGGCTTGCAGGCTCCAGAGCTCAGGCTCAGTAGTTGTGGCGCATGAGCTTAGTTGCTCCTCAGCATGTGGGATCTTCCCCGACCACGGCTTAAAACCGCGTCCCCTGCATTGGCAGGCAGATTTTTAACCACTGTGCCACCAGGGAAGACCTATCCTACCATCCTTAATTCACTTACCTTAGTGAATGCTTACTCAGCAAACCTCCTATATTTCCATTATTGTTTCATCCAGAGGCACACAAGTGATTAAGCTTACAGTTACTTACTTTGAGCTTACTCTGAGAAAGGCACCGTATGCTCAGTTCAAAGGCGCCCAAACCCACTATCTCCTTGCACAATGTCACCGCCGTGACAGACTGAGAAACAAACATGAGTGGGAGGTGGTCTCCAAGGTGTTTGCAACTACACAAAGAACAGAGAGGGCACAACTAAATTTGTGTGTCAATTGCCGTTGACTGAAAGTAATTATCCACTAAAGAAATGGTTTTGGCATTGGTGAGGTGCATTTTATAAAAGCTATAACCTTAAAGTTAAATTACTTTCATGCATGGAGACATTTTGGTGGACTTAATAAAAAAAGCTAGGGCTTCCCTGGTGGCGCAGTGGTTGAGAATCTGCCTGCTAATGCAGGGCACACGGGTTCAAGCCCTGGTCTGGGAAGATCCCACATGCCGCGGAGCAACTCGGCCCGTGAGCCACAGTTACTGAGCCTGCGCGTCTGGAGCCTATGCTCCACAACAAGAGAGGCCACGATAGTGAGAGGCCCGCGCACCGTGATGAAGAGTGGCTCCCGCTTGCCGCAACTAGGGAAAGCCCTCACCCAGAAACAAAGACCCAACACAGTCAAAAATAAATAAATAAATAAATAAGTAAATAAATAAATAAATAAAAAGCTAATTGAAATATCTCTGGGCTTGGAGAGGGGGAACCCGTCTTTTCTCCTGAAAAATATCTGTACAGGTTCGTGGTAAAAGCAAGTGTGAAAAAAATGCCTTTGTTATTAATAGGGATTGCCTCCTTTGAGAGTCCCCCCCAACACGCCCCATATTTATTGTCTGCCAAGTTAGTGTGGATGTTGACACTAAATCCAAATAATCAAAGGATTAAGTAGATTCTAAGGTCCCTTAAATTTGAGAAAAACATTTTCAATCATATTTATGATCAGAGTTTCACATGGCCACCACTAAGAACCAATTTAATGGTTCCTTTTTCAACATGTTGATGTGATGAAATAAAGAGATCTAAGGGGGGAAACAATTTGATTAATATCCTAGTGTTAAACAAGATTTGAAACTTTTCTGAATCTTCTTCAGAGTATTTTCACTGTGGAGCAAGAACAAATGTATTTCTTGCCATAATGAGTAAATGCCAAAAATTAATCGATTTCAAGTATTTTTTAATGTTTCTTTTTTTTTTTTTTTTGCTTAATGAAAAGGAGCTTTTTCATATCACAACAAGGGAGAGCAAACTTGCACAGTCAAAAATTATTTTGGCTGACATTAAGAGAATTCAGGTTAGGCCCAATACCATAACATGCAACATCAACCCTAAATATTCTTATTTTTACTGTCTTTATTTCAGCAAACAAAATCCCTAAGTTTGGAAATGGGTTTAAATGTCCAGTGTTGGCTTTTGAGCTGAACCTCTGTTCAACATTTCAAAACACTTAATCATACCAAATATTAATGGGGGGAAGCAAATTACCTTTGTCTAAAGGAAATTTCTCCTATCTCTATGACAAGCAGATGGTTATAGCTTAAAGCCAGGTGCCTAGGGTACATCCAAGGGGACTTCAAGGCACTATTTTTACTGATGTCCTCACTTGAAAGGTTCATTTCCAAGGCCATTAAGAGAGACTTTTCTGGATCATCATGCTGCCAAGAGACTTATTTAGCTCTTAAAAAATTTACCTACATTTCAACAGAACAGAGGAAAAAAATTGCAAGTTTTCTACAGGAAATACTCTAAGGAAAATGAGGGAAAAAAATTCCTTGCTCCATTTGACAATAAAGGAAGAAGCAATTTTATTGTTCTGTAGTCTCACAAAAAGTTCCTGAACAAACATGAAGAACACTTTTAAATGCTACCCAACCACAGCTTAGAACTCTTCCTTTTGTTTACACATTATACTCCTGTCATTTTGTTAATCTCTCTGACTTAATCTACCCATTTTGCGTTGTCTCAATCAAAAAAAAAAAAAAAAAAGCAGCAGAATTTACTGATCATTTGAATCAGCATGGAGATTTTGAAGAACCACAATAAGATTAAAACAAAACAAGACAAAAAATGAGACCGAATATAGCCTAGAAATTCCAAGGAGGAAGAGCAATGAGGGAACACTTGCCCTAGTGGGAAATAAGGCATTAGGTTTATGACTATCCTAAATATCACTACACACCCTCACTTTTAAGGTTCGAATTTAAGCGACCAACAATTCCAAATTTTGCCACACATTCTGGTGAGCATGTATTGAAATCTGATACATTGCTGGTGGAAGTATGAAATAGTGCACACAGTCTGGAAATTCTTGGGAAGGTTCTCACAAAGTTAACACTACCACTCCCCCATGACCCAGAAATTTCACTCCAAGGTGTTGGTTCAGGTAAACTGTTTACTTGGAGACCTGAACTCCACTTTTCACAGCAAGTGTATTAATAAAACCCTCAAACTGAAAACAACTCAAACTTCCATCAACAACAGTTTTCATAAACTGCTGTAGATTCACACAAGCTTTAAGCTCAGTGAAATACGAATTGTGTGGTTCTGTTTATACGAAGTTCAAGCTCAGGCAAAACTAGTCTCTCGTGATAGAAATTATGCCATTGATGGGGGGAACTGACTGCAAAATAACACAGGGAACCTAACTGAGATATAACTCAGGTATAAGTGTTTCTTAAAACTCATCAACCTGGAAATTTAAGACTCAGTGCATGACAGGTCACGTAGATTATACTTGCCTTTTTCTTTTTTTTTTTTTTTTTTTAATGTAAACCAATATGAGACAAAATATTAATGAAATTAATTAAAACATTAGAATCCTCCTAAAAGATATCTGTACAGGTTGAGGGTATCATAAGAGAGCCAGAAGCAGATCTATGTACACATGGAAAATGGAGGGAATGATAAAGTGACATTTTGTATCACTGGTTCAATAGTTAATGAATGAATATCTATTCAAATAAATGAGTGATAGATATTTACATGACTCTTCCACTAAAATAGTTTGCTACACGGAGCAATTATTCTCATGGTAATAATGGCAGCGAGTAGCTAGTCCTTTACTAATGCCGACATCTCCTTTAAGTACCTTATATACATGTAGTCATTGAATCTAATACACTTTAGCATATGTAGTCTTCAAACCATCCCAGTGAGGTCGGTTTTGTTGTTGTTGTTGTTACTATTGTCAACAACAAATTGGCACTTGCCATTGACATTTGCCAAGGGAAAACTGGCAGAAGAAGTCTTAAGACAGTTAGATATTTTCAGGAGAAGATTTTATGAGCCCAAATCTTGTATCTCCTCATATCTAGAAAAGCACTAAAATCCTTCATGGTGACAACTGATCCTTGTGACTAGCATTAACCTTCATGAGACTAGCAGAAAGCTTCTGCAAAAACAAATACGTGCTCGATTGTATGTACTCCCTCTTCACCAAAATCACATATATACTGACCTTCCACCCTACTTCTTTGGAGCAGTTTCTCAGAGCTATCTGAAATGCTGTCTCCGGGGCAATAGTCCTTATTTTGCCCCAAATAAAACTTGACTCATAACGCTCACATTGTACATTTTTTTTTAAGTTGACAGCTTTATGGCAACCATGAAGAAGGGACCCAGAGTGGACTTTTCTCCTTCACCTGAACTTTATGAGGAAACAGAAACTTGGTACCAGCAGCGGCCTCTTCTGCCCATCCATCTCCTCGGAGAGCCCAGACAAATTTGGGTAAGTCTCTCCTTGTTCTCGGACCTCTTGTATTGGTTGATGATCCTGAGTTTTATTTGGTGGTGTATAGCAGGTATCTGCCCCCTCCCAGGTGAAAGTTACAGGGAGTGGGGGGTCTTGGGTGAAAGATACCAGGGAAATACCTACCCAGCTGAAAGACACTGGGTGGGGAGCCTGGTTGAAAGATACCACGGGAATACCCACTGAGTGGAAAGCTCTGGGTGGGGCTCAGTTGAAAGATACTGGGAATACCCACCCAAGTGAAAGATATTGGGGGCCGGGGCCTGGTTGAAAGATACCAGGGTTTGCTCAGCTGTAGGAGACTGAGTGGTCTTGGCTGAGCGCTTAGGTAAGAGGCTGATCTGATGCTTTTCCTCAGTTTGACTGCCTTAATAGAACTTGTTGGCATAAAAGTGAAGATATTACATGGGAGCTTATTTTTGCCCTGAAGAAAAGGGACAAGATTTCTCCCGGTGGTTATGGCTTTCTCAGGCGACTGAGAAATTTACAGGAGTGGTGGAAACACCATCCTCATACTGCGCAGTGGTCCCATAGAGAAGCCCACTCATTAATTAAAACACTTGCTCATCCAGGGGTCGCCGATAAGAATTGGCCATTCAGCGATCCGAGCACCTGTGGTGACCTTAGAACACCAAAGGGAGAAACTGAGAAACGTAAGAGGGCTGAAACGACTACCACACAATTTCACTAGTGTTTTTTATCCCTGACAAATTCAACTTTAAACTGGGAAATAGAGCCTCTCAAACACAGAAACAAGGGGTGACAGAAAGCCAGCCTCTGACTAATACCTCAGCCAGGTTTATGTACATACAAAAACTCATACTTGCAAGTACCTACTTAACTGGGGAAATTATACTAAAGGAGATCTCAACCTAAAATGACAAAACTGCGGTTCTTTTGATATTCCAAAATTGACATTTTTGCATGCACAGTTAGAAATTGCCAGCCATAAGAATAAGCAGACTGAATGGAATGCTTACTTTGATTGGTACCCAGAAGCTTCTAAAAGAGGAAATGAGAGAGTAACTTCTTGAAACTATATCAGAACTAAAGAAGGCTACCAGCCCTCTGTCTCTGACTCCGTCTCTCCCTCTGGCCGTCCCACGGGTCCTCTTCTATCTGAACTGTGTGGCCCAGATGCTATCTCTTTCCCTCTTCCAGCTCTTCCACCTCCTGCTGCTCCTCTCTCCCCAGCAAAGGCGGATAAAGAGTCACAAGTGATTATAGCTCCCTTTAATGAGAAACCTATTACAGGGAGAGATGAACCATCCTCGGTGCTTATGTACACACCCTCGACCCAAACAGGACTTAGAGCCTTGCCTAAGGAATTTCCCGATCCAAGTCAGGATCCATGGGGATTTGCTAAGGAATTTGAATCAACCATCCAGACCTATGAGCCCGGGTTTTCAGACCTATATCTATTAATACAGCTATTAGTTCTGAAAGCAAAGAAAGGGAATGGATAGAGAAGGCAGGATGGAAATGCTCCTTAATGGATTTGGAATTACATACTCCAGAGGCTCACACTGAATGCAAAGAATTAGCTCAGAAATTACTCAAAATTATCCCAGAGCTTTTTCCAAAAACCGTACACTGGACAGAGATTCAACAGTGCAAGCAAAGATCGGATGAATCTATTCTGGATTACTATGAAAGGTTTGAAGGAAAAAAAAGAAAACTTTTAAGCAATGCTCTGGCTCAACACCTGAATCATTCTCTAACCACCAAAATGATAGTCTGCTTAACTCTGCCTTTTTAGAAGGCTTAGATGAGAATTTGGCTACTCTGGTCCGAAGACACAATCTAGGTTGGTCTACTCTACATACAAATGCCCTTGTTACGCTGGCTGACCAAATTTTCAAGACCATAAAAAAAAAGCAAGCAAGCAAGCAAACAAGAAAGGAAGAAGGGAGGAAGGAAGGAAGGAAGGAAGGAAGGAAGGAAGGAAGGAAGGAAGGAAGGAAGGAAGGAAGGATGAAAGAAAGAAAGAAAGAAAGAAAGAAAGAAAGAAAGAAAGAAAGAAAGAAAGAAAGAAAAGGAAAGAAAGAAAGAAAGGAAAGAAAGAAAGGAAAGAAAGAAAGAAAGGAAGAAAAAGAAAGAAAGAAAGAAAAGAAAGAAAGAAAGAAAGAAAGAAAGAAAGAAAGAAAGAAAGAAAGAAAGAAAGGAAGAAAGAGAGAAAGAAAGAAGAAAGAAAAGGGGGGTACCTATGAAAATATGAACCAATTGTGCCAATT
The DNA here is from genome assembly GCF_028021215.1 of Eschrichtius robustus. Lineage (NCBI taxonomy): Eukaryota > Metazoa > Chordata > Mammalia > Artiodactyla > Eschrichtiidae > Eschrichtius > Eschrichtius robustus. The sequence continues at coordinate 417,910 of NW_027175301.1, read as the reverse complement.
AAGTGTACAATGCCAGCTGAAGGTTAACTGACCGCTGTTTAATTCCCAAGTGGTAGAGAATGGTAGCTTGAAGGGAAAAAAAAAAACAAAACAAACTTCAGAATTCTGATCCTGAGGGAATAAGTCCTACTTGGACAACCTGAGTTTCTCTCCCTGTGCCTTGAGACCAGAGCTCTCAGGATCACTTTTCTTATCTAGATCATCTCTAAATTCCTGAGACTGAGAAAAAAAAAAAAAAAAAAGAAGAGAGAGGTGGGGGGGAAAGGAAAAAAAATTCTTTAAAAAATTTAACTTATTCCAACTGTTACTTAAAATTGGTGAGTCTTATGATATCTGATTCATGATTGGTGAGTCTTATGATATCTGATTCATGACTAAGTTTAGAAAAGGAAGCTATGTGATCTCTCGTTTTGTCTGTCTGCATGTTTATATGTGCATTATCTTTGTTTTTACCTTCGGATGGTATTCTTACTGAGTCCAAGCTCGTTCTGCTTACCGCAAAAGAGGCCAATAAATTGGGAGACGAGGTGTAGAGGCAAGGAATGCAACTTTATTCGGAAAGCCAGCAGACCAAGAAGATGGCTGACTAATGTCGCTAAATAGCCATCTTATCGGAATTTGGATGCCAGTTTCTTTTATGGAGCAGAGAGGAGGAGGAGGTGAGGAAGTAAAGTAAAAAGACCATAGTCTTGCAAATATCTCCTGGAATGGCCAGCCTCGGGGAGGGGATGTGTTAATTTCTTCTTTCTTGCAGCCATCCGCAGGTGGACAGGGTCTGGATGTTTCCCTGAACAAAGGTACTTTGGTTTAACATTCAGGCAGAGGGGAGGGTTCCCCAAGGCAGACCACTGTGTACAGACATTATCCTTTTAGTGAACAAAAGCAATGGGAAGCAAAGGTTAAAGTAAAAGAAACACATCCAATATGGAATCAGAATTAGTTCTTCCCTGTTACAGCATTATCAAAAATTAATTTGTAAGTGAGCTCTACTTAACTGGATTAAAGGAAAGTAAGCACTTATATAAATTCTCAAAAAAAAAAAAAAAAAAAATCCCAATATAAACAGAAGTTAACTGGCCAGAATTAATTTCAGTTTCGTGTGAGCTCGGAACTAGTCAGTATTAAATTAATACCTAGTATTAATGTTTGTTTATTGATCTAATTAATACAGACCCATCTTTAGAGTCATCAACATTAAGTATAATACTTTCATTGTGCCTCGGTTTAATATAAGCTAAATAAAATCTTGTTATATCTGTTACAAATTTGTCAGTAAGGAAAGTAACTTGATGTGAAGAAACTTCTAAGGAAAGAAAATATAAATGAGATAATAGCTTTTAGATAAACTGTATTAAGAATAATTATGCTTTAAGAATATCTATTCAAAATAGTCTCTCCAGATTCTGGTAACTTGAAATTCTAGAGTTGTGCTAAATTAAGTTAAGTGATGGAAGCTTATTGCATAGCTAGGTCATTCCCAAATAAAATAAGATACCGAAACATTAATTACTGAACATTGGCTTCCTTTTGCAGAGAAACAAAAGGTATTTAGGACTGTTAATGAATATGTTTGGTGCCACATTCTCTAAAGAAAGCAAATGTTTTTAGAAAATACCACTTGCATTTATGTTCACCAATCTGCAGAACAGTTCATAATTGCTTACTTCTTAGTTTTCACAAGAAATTAAGCTTTTAAGGGCTGAGGATTTTAATTTAAACATGTAATTAAAGCAAATAGAAATAATAAAGGAAACATTTCAGTCTACAGTAGGAAAGTAGGATGTGTGTTGTCAGTAAAGAAGATATGAGGAATGGAATTGCATTTTATTAAGGGAAAAGGAATACAGGTGACTGTTTCTGAAAGGGAAAACAAAGTGATGGATACAGAAAGTGAGGAAAGTTTTGTGGAAAGTGGACTCCAAGAAAAGTATTTTGTACATGGCCAGGATTGACTAAGGTTAAAATAAATTTAATTGAGATAATGAATTTTAAAAGCAAGTGAGCACAAAACTTGAATTTGATTTTTCTCTCTCTTAAGAGGACAAGATTTCTAAAAATGTTGAACTGCCTTTGAGAACAGATTTCAAGTTTCTTTACCTTTTAAGTGATCTGTTCTGTATTTGCCTTTGAAAACTTTTATTGTTACTTTGGCTAAGTGAATATTGTTTCAGAGTGACCTGTGATTGTCTCTGACTGAGTGTTCTAAACCCTTTTTGATTTGGGGTTTTTCTTTTGACAAAACTTTCTAAATCAAATTCTAATGAAGTCCTTTTGACATCTAGCTAACTCTGGGGTGCTTCAAAGGGGCCCTGAAACATCCCAAAGAGAGATTTTAAACTAATTAGGTTCATTTGGTAATTTAAATTACATGGGAAGTATTGTCAAATGAGTAATAAATATTCTTAGGTTATATTGTATGGTAAATGTTACTAATATAGATATTCTAGAATGCATATGGACGTCCTAAAATTCTGATGTGTCCTGGTAAAATGTTATCAGTCATAATTCTAGTTATTATCTACAAATGTTGTATGTCACAGCAGTAACCAAGTTTCTATGTCAGTTGCATTGCAGTCAGATTTAAACGTGCCTTCTTAAGTCTTTTGTCATTATAGACAGTTATGTTTTTATTCTGATGCCTTTGCAAAAATGCTTCCTCTTCAAGAAGATTTATAAAAAGGACTTTTGGATAAATACAAGTTTCTGACTTTCAGACCATAATGCTGAACTGGGTAAGAAATTATAGAATCCAAATGAGAAACCTAATGGCTTCATAAACTGTTAACAAAAAGAGTTCGTTACAGAAGACTGAGTGAACTGGTGAATATGGTTATACTTTTTATGGTTTCTATCTGAAAAATTACTGGTTTAAACCTGTGTTTTCCAGGTATAAGGAAACTTTTCCCTTAAACTAATTATGACTTACAGTAATTTGGTAAATTATACCTTTGTAAGCAGAATTGAAACATTTATCATTTTTCTCTATCTGCTCCCTCCACAGATTGTAAACTCTGGTTCCCAGCAGCTTTATCAGGTAAATTAAAAAGGCCACTCATTAACAGGTACAGAAAGCTCGAGGTATCTGGGGGACCATAAAGAAGGAGGAATTCACCTAGATCTGTTAGGCGAAATCTGTGATAAGCCCTTGGCGTGATTTTCCGAGCCCTCAGAGGTCTTTTAAAAGTTCAGTCTGAGACTCCCTATAAAAGTTTCAGCAAAGCAAAAGGCCTATATGATCAAGTACAGTTACATAAATTATCAGGCCAAGGTTTTGAGACCAGAGTTATTTTTGCAAACAAGTTAGTCTTAATTTGGTTATATTTGGTAGAAATGAGGGTAATTTCAGAAAGAAAAGATGTTTCAGTGAATGTTAAATCCTAGTCTTGTTAGTGGAGGTCTTTATTTACTAAGACTCACTTCCCAGATAATTCCTTGCTGTTACATTATATGGATGTAAAGTTTACTTGAATTATTAAAAGGACAGTCTAAGTTGTTTCTGAAGCTTATCTCAGTAATCTGTCTTTAGATGAAGATCAGATGCCCCACAACCTCCAACCAGGGGATTATGCATACTGGAAATGACATAATTTAGAGGACTATCTCCAATCTAGATGGAAGTACTCTTATCAGATACTCTTTTCTATCTCATGCACAGGGAAACTGAAGGGAATTGACTCTTGGATTAATTTCCAATTACAAAGGGCCCCTGCACCGGACTGGTCTATAGAGAGGACTGCTGACCTCAAACTCGCCTTAAAATGATGCTCAAACAGAGGAAACTACACTCATGCCAGGACGAGGAGAAGATGACATCAGAGGTAGATAGCTAGCCCAAGATGCTGGACCTGACTTGTATGACCATTTATAATGTTTTCTTGACTTCTTGGACCTTTGCATGTGAATCAGATGTTTTCCTATAATGGACATGATCCTCTATGCTGGTTTTAAAAATCAATCCAATTGTTGGGTTTGTGACCAATTACCTGTGTCTACTACTGCTGGATTACCTTGGTGGATTTCTCCACTCCAAGGTTCTAATTAGATGGCCCTTAGGACATTTATATTAGAAGAAAGAAAGTTCAGTCCTGTTCAGGCTACTCTTGATGTTACTAGATGGAATCCCCTTACCTAACCAACTAACAACACCCGCTCTGACCCTGGCCATCAAAAGGACTTTTGCTCTAAAGTAACTCAAGCTCAGTCAGAGCAACAGCAACATTTCAGCCAAGGAATAAAACCTCCCACAATTATGGGATGGATTTATGTGGTTGACACCCAGCTATGGTCATTTGAGTTTTAAGCCCTCCCCACCCCGTCCCCCCCTTATCTTGGGAACAATGAAATTATACTAAGGATAACCAGCCTACTAACAGTAGGAAACTGGGCTGAGAGCCTTATGGACAGTGCCAATATGTCATTTCCCTGAAAGATAAGGTCTGGTACAGAACAGACTAAGTCAGATGACCTGAGGATATACTGGGCTGCACCTAATGGAAGTTCTTGGCTTAATTCTCACTTATGACTTTAATAATGCTGCTAGCCATCTTATTTGTATTTTGCCTGTTTTATAAGATTGTTGTTTTTTGCATTACCAAGTGTGTGACTGAACCTGTGACAAAAAAATATAGTTTTATATGAGATCAATGATTGTAATACTGTGGTTCTAGATAGGGGACGATACAACAAGAAGGAATTTTCCTGGAGCATAACACACTAGTTAGACAGGTGGTCCAGAGTCCTTAGTTACTATTAAAAGACCTAGTCCAGTAATAGCACATTGGGTGGCCTATCAGCAAAACCTTTGCCAGACCTAGGAATGAGCCTTCCTATCACTGTGGGACAATATGGTCATGAAATGCCTCTCAAAGCATGGTTGTATTTATGACCATGAGGGGGCCCTGTCAGCTACAAACTGGCACTTGCCATCTACCTCTACAAGGATTGAATCATGTGCTCTGCAGCTGCTGACCTTCCCCACCCCCTGAAAGGAGTTCAGGGTGGAGAGCTGAAATGAGGCCCTCTGTGCTCTGGGAAAAACAGGCAGAACAGGTCTTCGGATAGTTAGCTATTTTCAGCAGATGATTTAGTGAGCCCAATTCTTGTATCTCCTCGTATCTAGAAAAACACTAAAATCCTTCATGGTGACAACTGCTCCTCGTGACTAGCAGAAGCCTTCTGCAAACAAAAATATATGCTTGATTGCATGTACTCCCCCTTCACCAAAATCACATATATACTGACCTTCCCCCCTATCTCTTTGTAGCAGTTTCTCAGAACTATCTGAAATGCTGTCTCCCAGGCCAGAGTCCTCATTTTGCCCCAAATAAAACTTGATTCACAACTCTCATGTTCTGCACTTTTATTAAGTTGACACTATTATTGGGATAATTATTATTATTATTACCAGTTAGTTCGTTACTAGTGCTGACCTCCTTTCTAAGTACTTTGTTACGTTTGCTCATTCAATCCTATACACTGTATACAATTTCAAGAAAATTGAAGTGGAAATAATCTTGTTCAGGCTTTGCAGGCAATACTAGGCCCCTGACCAATGTGTGATATTGCCTGGACTACATGCTTGCTCATAAGCCCCCAAAGCAAGTCTGGTGGCACTTAAGATAAAGAAAGGGAGTGCGTCTTGGAATTTCTTGAGCCCTGAGAACCTGGCCAGTTCCCCAGGGTCTGGAAAATATTGTGACTCACAAGGTAAAGCAAACAGCATTCTTGAAGAGACCCAAGGCTGCATATTTGCACGTAAACTGATGGTATCAGTTTGCGGCCTGGTATTATAAGCGGGACTCCCCTAAACTGAAATTTGAAGTCTCACCCATGGAGTGAACGCACTGCTTGGGACCTTTCCCAGCTGGGACACCAGATTGCTGTTTCTGGGACTCACCAGCACTGTTTGAGTCTGGATGTAGATGTCAGCCCAATTTGGGGATGTAAATGCTTTAACTTCTCTCTCTCTCATTTATATTTCTTTCGTTTTTTGATGATTTCTTATTAAAATTGAGCTAAAACTGTTCATTTGTGTGATGAGTGGTGTTTTTTGTTAACAAATCCTTTGAGGCTAAAACGAAAGTAAAACTTTTGGCGAAACACACCCTTCACATATTTACTCTTCACAGCCTCCCAGAAAGCTAGGTTATGCTGTTCTTGTTATATTTTATTATTACTACTGCTAATCACTCCTTAGTAATGTCTGCTTCTGTACTTTATACACAAGTGGTTTATATAGACTTACTATTTGGATCCTTATATACCTTCACATATTTAGTCTTCTCAGCATCCCAAGTAAGCTTTGTTGTTGTTGTTGTTGCATTTTTAGTATTATTAATAATTATTATTACTAGTAAGTTCTTTCCTAATATCAACCACTCTTCTAGGTACATTATATACACTCACTCATTGAATCCTTATATGCCTTAACATAGTTAGTCTTTGTAGTGTAGTCTGATGTCAGGGAGCCTGATTCCTCCAGCTCCATTTTTCTTTCTCAAGATTGCTTTGGGAATTCGGGGTTCTAATGGATAAAGAAGATGTGGCCCATATATACAATGGAATATTGCTCAGCCATAAAAAGAAACAAAACTGAGTTATTTGTAGTGAAGTGGATGGACATAGAGTCTGTCATACAGAGTGAAGTAAGTCAGAAAGGGAAAAACAAATACCATATGCTAACACATATATATGAAATTAAAAAAGAAAAAAAAAGGTTCTGATGAACCTAGGGGCTGGACAGGAATAAAGACACAGATGTAGAGAATGGACTTGAGGACACGGGAAGTGGGGAAGAGTAAGCTGGGACAAAGGGAGAGGGTGGCATGGACATATATCCCCGGCCAAATATAAAATAGATAGCTAGTGGGAAGCAGCCACGTGGCACAGGGAGATCAGCTCGGTGCTTTGTGACCACCTAGAAGGGCGGGATAAGGAGTGTGGGAGGGAGATGCAAGAGGGATGGAATATGGGGATATGTGTATATGTATATGTATAGCTGATTCACTTTGTTATACAGCAGACAGTAACCCACCATTGTAAAGCAATTATACTCCAATAGAGATGTTAAAAAAAACAAAACATAGATAGTCTTAACAGTCTTAGTCATCCCAGTGAGGTGGATTTTTTTGTTATTTTATAATTATTTGTATTATTATTACTCATTTGTTCTTTACTAATGCTGACCACTGTTCTAAGTAATCTATTTACATTTACACACTGAATCCTTATACACCTGAACTTATTTAGTCTTCATAGCATCCAAGTGAGGTAGGTTTTTTTGCTGTTATTTTTAAATTTTTATTATTAATAATAATAACTTATTAACATATTGAGTCTTCCTAACAACCCACTGAGGTAGATGGTTTTTGCCATTGTTTTTCTTTTCTTCTTTTTTAACATCTTTGTTGGATTATAGTTGCTTTAAAATGTTGTGTTAGTTTCTGCTGTTTAACAAAGTGAATCAGCTATATATATACATACATCCCCATATCCCCTCCATCTTGTGTCTCCCTCCCACCCTCCCTATCCCACCCCTCTAGGTGGTCACAAAGCACCGAGCTGTTCTCCCCATGTGATGTAGCGTGTCCTCAAGTCCATTATCAACATCTGTGTCTTTATTTCTGTCCTGCCCCTAGGTTCATCAGAAACTTTTTTTTTTTTTTAAGGTTCCATATATACGTGTTAGCATATGGTAATTGTTTTTCTCTTTCTGACTTACTTCACTCTGTATGACAGACTAAAGGTCTATCCACCTCACTACAAATAACTCAATTTCGTTTCTTTTTATGGCTGAGTAATAGTCCATTGTATATAAGGGCTACATCTTCTCTATCCATTCCTCTGTCGATGAAAACTTAGGTTGCTTCCATGTCCTGGCTATTATAAATAGTGTTGCGATGAACATTGTGGTACATGACTCTTTTTGAATTATGGATTTCTCAGGGTATATGCCCAGTAGTGGGATTGCTGTGTCGTATGTAGTTCTATTTTTAGTTTTTTAAGGAACCTCCACAGTGTCCTCCATAGTGGTTGTATCAATTTACATTCCCACCAACAGTGCAAGAGGGTTCCGTTTTCACCACACCCTCTCCAGCATTTATTGTTTCTAGGTTTCTGATGATGGCCATTTGGACCGGTGTGAGGTGATACCATCGCAGTTTTGATTTGCATTTCTTTATGATTAGTGATGTTAAACATCCTTTCATGTGTTTGTTGGCAATCTGTATATCTTCTTTGGAGAAATGTCTATTTACCTCTTCTGCCCATTTTTGGATTGGATTGCTTGTTTTCTGATATTGAGCTGCATGAGCTTCTTGTATATTTTGGGGATTAATCCTTTGTCAGTTGCTTCATTTGCAAATATTTCCTCCCATTCTGAAGGTTGCCTTTTCGTGTTGTTTAGGGTCTCCTTTGCTGTGCAAAAGCTTCTAAGTTTCATTAGGTGCCATTTGTTTATTTTTGTTTTTATTTCCATTTCTCAAGGAGGTGGATCAAAAAGGACCTTGCTGTGATTTATGTCAAAGAGTGTTCTTCCTATGTTTTTCGCTACGAGTTGTATAGTGTCTGACCTTACATTTAAGTCATTGTTCCACCTTAAGTTTATTTTTCTGTATGGTGTTAGAAAGTGTTCTAATTTCATTATTTTACACATAGCTGTCCCGTTTTCCCAACACCACTTACTGAAGATGCCCTCTTTTCTCCAAGGTATATTCTTGCCACCTTTATCAAAGATAAGGTGACCATATGTGTGTGGGTTTATCTCCTGGCTTTCTATCCTGTTCCATTGATCTATATTTCTGTTTTTGTGCCAGTACCATAATGTCTGGATTACTGTAGCTTTGTAGTATTGTCTGAAATCAGGGAGCCTGATTCCTCCAGGTCCGTTTTTCTTTCTCAAGATTGCTTTGGCTATTCAAGGTCTTTTGTGTTTCCATACAAATTGTGAATTTTACTGTTCTAGTTCTGTGAAAAATGTCATTGGTAGTTTGAGAGGGATTTCACTGAATCTGTAGATTGCTTTGGGAAGTATAGTCATTTTCACAATGTTGATTCTTCCAATCCAAGAACATGGTATATCTCTCCATCTGTTTGTATCATCTTTAATTTCTTTCATCAGTGTCTTATAGTTTTCTGCATACAGGTCATTTTTCTCCTTAAGTAAGTTTATTCCTAGGTATTTTAATCTTTTTGTAGTGATGGTAAATATGAGTGTTTCCTTAATTTCTCTTTCATATTTTTCATCATTACTGTATAAGAATGCAAGAGATTTCTGTGCATTGATTTTGTATCCTGCTACGTTACCAATTTCATTGATTAGTCCTAGTAGTTTTCTGGTAGCATCTTTAGGATAGTCTGTGTATAATATCATGTTATCTGCAAACAGTGACAGCTTTATTCCTTCGTTTCTGATTTGGAGTCCTTTTATTTCTTTTTCTCCTCTGATTGCTGTGGCTAAAACTTCCAAAACTATGTTGAATAATAGCGGTGAGAGTGGACAACCTTGTCTTGTTCCTGATCTTTGTGGCAATTGTCTCAGTTTTTCACCACTGAGGATGATGTTGGCTGTGGGTTTGTCATATATGGCCTTTATTATGGTGAGGTAAGTTCCTTCTATGCCTACTTTCTAGAGAGTTTTTAATCATAAATCAGTGTTGAATTTTGTTGAAAGCTTTTTCTGCATCTCTGGAGATTATCATATTGTTTTCATACTTCAGTTTGTTAATATGGTGTATCAAAGTGATTGATTTCCATATACTGAAGAATCCTGGCATTGCTGAAATCAACCCCACTTGATCATGGTGTATGGTCCCTTTAATGTGCTATTGGAGTCTGTTTGCTAGTATTTTGTTGAGGATTTTTGCCTCTGTGTTCATCAGTGATATTGGTCTGCAGTTTTCCTTTTTTTGGTGACATCTTTTTCTGGTTTTGGTATCAGAGTGATGGTGGCCTTGTAGAATGAGTTTGGGAGTGTTCCTCTCTCTGCTATAGTTTGGAAGAGCTTGAGAAGGATACGTGTTAGCTCCTCTCTGAATGTTTGATAGAATTCCCCTGTGAAACCGTCTGGTCCTGGGCTTTTGTTTGTTGGAAGATTTTTAATCACAGTTTCAATTTCAGTGCTTGCGATTGGTCTGTTTACATTTTCTACATCTTCCTGGTTCAGTCTCGGAAGGTTGTGCTTTTCAAAGAATTTGTCCATTTCTTCCAGGTTTTCCATTTTATTGGCATGTAGTTGTTTGTAGTAATCCCTCATGAGTCTTCGTATTTGTGAAGTTTCACTTGTTACTTCTTTTTCATTTCTAATTCTGTTGATTTGGGTCTTCTCCCTTTTTTTCTTGATGAGTCTGACTAGTGGTTTATCAAATTTTTTATCTTCTCAAAGAACCAGCTCTTAGTTTTATTGACCTTTGCTATTGTTTCCTTCATTTCTTTTTCATTGATTACTGATGTGAACTTTATGATTTCTTTCCTTCTGCTAACTTTGGGGTTTTTTGGTTTTTGTTTTTGTTTTCCCTCTTTCTCTAATTGCTTTAGGTGTAAGGTTAGGTTGTTTATTTGAGATGTTTCTTGTTTCTTGAGGTAGGATTGTATTGCTATACACTTCCCTCTTGGAGCTGCTTTTGCTGCATCCCATAGGTTTTGGGTCATCATGTTTTCATTGTCATTTGTTTCTAGGTATTTTTGATTTCCTCTTTGATTTCTTCAGTGATCTCTTGGTTATTTAGTAGTGTATTATTTAGCCTCCATGTGTTTGTAATTTTTTTTACAGTTTTTATTCTGTGATTGATATCTAGTCTCATAGTGTTGTGGTTGGAAAAAATACTTGATGCGAGTTCAATTTTCTTAAGTTTACCAAGGCTTGATTTGTGACCCAAGGTATGATCTGTCCTGGAGAATGTTCCATGAGCACTTGAGAAAAAAGCGTATTCTGGTGTTTTTGGATGGAATGTCCTATAAATATCAATTAAGTCCGCCTTGTTTAAGGTGTCATTTCAAGCTTGTGTTTCCTTATTTATTTCCATTTTGGATGATCTGTCCGTTGGTGAAGGTGGGGTTTTAAAATGCCCTACTATTATTGTTTTACTGTCGATTTTGTCTTTTATGGCTGTTAGCATTTGCCTTATGTATTGTGGTGCTCCTATGTTGGGTGAAAAAATATTTACAATTGTCATATCTTCTTCTTGGTTTGATCCCTTGATCATTATGTAGTGTCCTGCTTTGTCTCTTATAATAGTCCTTATTGTAAAGTCTATTTTGTCTGGTATGAGAATTGCTACTGTAGCTTTCTTTTGATTTCCATTTGCATGGAATAACTTTTTCCATCCCTGCACTTTCAGTCTGTATGTGTCCCTAGGTCTGAAGTGGGTCTCTTGTAGACAACATATATACAGGTCTTTTTTTTTTTTTTTTTTTTGTATCCCTTCAGCTAGTCTATGTCTTTTGGTTGGACCATTTAACCCGTTTACCTTTAAGGTAATTATCGATATGTATGTTCTTATTACAATTTTCTTAATTGTTTTGGGTTTTCTTTTGTCAGTCTTGTCCTTCTCTTGTGTTTCCTGCCTAGAGAAGTTCCTTGAGCATTTGTTGTAAAGCTGGTTTGGTGGTGGTGAATTCTCTTAACTTTTGCTTGTTGGTAAAGGTTTTAATTTCTCTGTTGAATCTGAGTGATATCCTTGCTGGGTAGAGTAATCTTGGTTGTAGGTTTTTGCCTTGCATCACTTTAAATATGTCCTGCCACTCCCTTCTGGCTTGCCAAGTTTCTGCTGAAACTTTGCGATCAGCTCTTACCCTCATGGGGTTTCCCTGGCATGCTATCTCTTGCTTTTCCCTTGCTACTTTTTTCTTTGTGTTTAATTTTTGGTAGTCTGATTAATTTGTGTCTTGGCATGTTTCTCCTTGGGTTTATCCTGTAAGGGACTCTCTGCCTTTCCTGGACTTTATTGACTATTTCCTTTCCCATGTTAGGGAAGTTTTCAACTATAATCTCTCCAAATATTTTCTCAGACCCTTTCTCTTTCTCTTCTTCTTCTGGGACCCCTATAATTCGAATGTTGGTGCATATAATGTTGTCCCAGAGTTCTCTGAAACTGTCCTCAATTCTTTTCATTCTGTTTTCTTTATTCTGCTCTGTGGTAGTTACCTCCACTATTTCATGTTCCAGGTCACTTAACTGTTCTTCTGCTTCAGTGATTCTGCTATTGATTCCTTCTAGAGAATTTTAAATTTTATTTATTGTGTTGTTCATCATTATTTGTTTGCCCTTTAGATCTTCTAGCTAATTGTTAAAAGTTTCTTGTATTTTCTCCATCTCTTTCCAAAATATTGGATCATCTTTACTATCATTACTCTGTATTCTTTTTCAGGTAGACTGCCTATTTCCTCTTCATTCGTTTGGTCTGGTGGCTTTTTACCTTGCTCCTTCATCTGCTGCACATATCTCTGTCTTCACATTTTTCTTAACTTACTGAGCTTGGGGTCTCCTTTTTGCAGGCTGCAGGTTCATCGTTCCCATTGTTTTTGGTGTCTGCCCCCGTGGGTAAGTTTGGTTCAGTGGCTTGTGTAGGCTTTTTGGTGGAGGGGACAGGTGCCTGTGTTCAGGTGGGTGGGGCTGGATCTTGTCTTTCTTGTGGGTAGGACTGCATCCTGTGGTGTGTTTTAGGGTGTCTGTGAACTTAGTATGATTTTAGGCAGCCTCTCTGCTAATGACTGGGGTTGTGTTCCTGTCTTGCTAGTTGTTTGTCATGGGGCATCCATCACTGGAGCTTGTTGGCCATTGGGTGGAGCTGGGTCTTAACGTTGAGATGGAGATCTGTGGGAGAGCTCTTGCCAGTTGATATTATTTAGCGCTGGGAAGTCTCTGGTGGTCCAATGTCCTGAACTCAGCTCTCCCACCTCAGAGGCTCAGGCCTGACACCTGGCCAGAGCCCCAAGACCCTGTCAGCCACACGGCTCAGAGGAAAAGTGGGAAAAAAAGGAAAGAAAAAATGATAATAAATAAATAAAATAAAATAATTAAAATTAAAATATAAAACAATTATTAAAATTAAAAAGTAATTAAAAGAAGAAGAAGAGAGCAACCAAACCAATAAACAAATTCACCAATGATAACAAGCACTAAAATCTATACTAAGTTAAACATAAAAATCAGAAACAAGTCAGTCGCAGACAGCAAAACGCAAGCCTACCGTTGTTCCTAAATTCCACTGCCTCAGTTTGGGATGATTTGTTGTCTCTTCAGATATTCCACAGATGCAGGGTGCCTCAAGTTGATTGTGGGGATTTAGCCCACTGCTCCTGAGGCTGCCTGGAGAAATTTCCCTTTCTCTTCTTTGTTCTCACAGCTCCTGGGGTTCAGCTTTGGTTTTGGCCCCACTTCTGTGTGTAGGTTGCCCTCAGGCTTCTGTTCCTATCCAGAAAGGACGGGGTTAAAGCAGCGGCTGATTAGGGGGCTCTGGCTCACTCAGGCTGGGAGGAGGGTGGGATAGAGTAGACATAATTGGAATGCGGGATGAGCCTGTGGCAGTGGAGGCTGTGGTGTCGTTGCACCAGCCTGAGGCATGCCGTGTGTTCTCCCGGGGAAGTTGTCCCTGGATCACGGGACCCTGGCAGTGGTGGGCTGCACAGGCTCCTGGGAGGGGAGGTGTGGATAGTGACCTGTGCTCGCACACAGGCTTCTTGGTGGCTGCAGCAGCAGCCTTAGTGTCTCATGCCTGTCTCTGGGGTCTGTGCTGATAGCCATGGCTCGCACCCATCTCTGGAGCTGGTTTAGGCAGTGCTCTGCCTTCTGTGGGCAGACAGGGAAGGAATCCCGTCTCCTCACCTCGAAACAATGGTCTCTTGGCCCTTAGGGCTGGACTCTTAGTTCCAGACTTTTTCCCGGACTCCCTCATGGTTAGCTGCGATGCACTAACCCCCTTCAGGCGTTGTTCACGCAGCCAACCCCAGTCCTCTGACTGGGATCTGACCTCCAAAGCCCGGGCCTCAGCTCCCAGCCACCATCCACCCCAGTGGGTGAGCAGACAAGCCTCTCAGCCTGGTGAGTGCTGGTCGGCACCAATCCTCTGTGCAGGAATCTCTCCGCTTTGCCCTCTGCACCCCTGTTGCTGTGCTCTCCTCCGTGGTTCTGAAGCTTCCCCCCCTGGCACCCCCATCTCCGCCAGTGAAGGGCTTCCTAGTGTGTGGAAACTTTTCCTCCTTCACAGCTCCCTCCCCGTGGCGTAGGTCCCATCCCTATTCTTTTGTCTCTGTTTTTTCTTTTGCCCTACCCAGGTACATGGGGAGTTTCTTGCCTTTTGGGAAGTCTGAGGTCTTCTGCCAGCATTCAGTAGGTGTTCTGTAGGAGTTGTTCCACATATAGGTGTATTTCTGATGTATTTGTGGGGAGGAAGGTGATCTCCACATCTCACTCCTCCGCCATCTTGAAGGTCCACCTCCATTGTCTTTCTTATAATTATCAGTATTAATACTTAGTTCTTGTAAATGCCGACCTTGTCCTAGGTACTTTATATAATTTACTGTTTGAACCCTTGCACACCTTAAATTATTTCGTCTTTACACTATCCCAGAGAGGTAGGTTTTTCTTTTGTTTTTGTTGTTGTTATTTTATTATTATTAATACTAACTTGTTCTTTGGTAATGCCAACCTCCATCTAATTACTTTATATACACTTCCTCATTAAATCCTCATATACCTTAACTTATTTAGTCTCTGGAGCATCCCAGTGATGTAGTATTTTCTTGCTTTTGTTATTATTATTATACCATTTTCATTAAAATTATTACCAGTTAGTGCTTTAGTAAACCTGAACTCTGACTTGATATGCTATAAACATTTAATCATTGAATTATACACCTTAACTTATTTAGACTTTACAGTATCCCAGTGAGGTAGGTTTTGTTTGTTTTTATTTATCACTATTATTGTTATTATTACTAGTTATTTTTAATGATGTCGATCTCTGTTCTACGTACTTTATGTAAATTTACTCATTGAATTTAGGTATTTTAATTTATTTAGTCTTCACGGCCTAAGGGTGAGGTAGTTTTCTTTTTGTTTTTTCGTATTATTAATCGTAATCATTATCACTAGTTAGTTCCTTACTAAGGTAGACCACTTCTATGTATGTAACATGCACTTACTCATTGAGCCCTTATCCATGTAAACTTTTTAATCTTCAAAGTATCCCCCTGAGGTAGGTTTTGTTGTTGTTATTTTATTATTATTGTTACTGGGGAATTCTTTACTAATATGATCTCTATTCTAAATACTTAGTATAGTTTTATTCATTGACTCCTATACACTTTAAAATATTTTGTTTTCCCAGATTCCAGTTAGGAAGGTTTTGCTATTGTTCTTCTTTCTTCTTATTAATAATTATAACTATTATTACCAGTTAGTTCTTTACTGATGCCAACCTCTGTTCTAAGTACTTATATAGATGGACTCATTCATTCACTCTTATACACCTCAGCTTATTTACTCTTCACAGCATCCCAGTGAAGGAGAGTTTGTGGTTTTTGTCATTTTATTATTTTTGTTTTATTATTTTTATTGCCAGTTGGTTTTTACTAGTGCTGGCCTCTGTTGAAAGTGCTGTGCCTACATTTACTCACTGAGCCCTATACGCCTTACTTAATTGTCACAGATCTCATGCAGTAGGTTTTATTGTTATTGTTATTTTATTGTTATCAATAATAATTTGTTATTATTCTTTATAGTTAGTTCTTTATTACTTTCATATATTTACGGTTTGAATCCTATAAACCTTAACTTATTTAGTCTTTACAGTATACCAGTGAGGTAGGTTTTGATGTTGTTATTTTATTATTATTAATATATATGTTAGTTCTTTATAAAATAGACATCTGTTCTAGTACTTTATAAATACTTATTCATTTATTTCTATTTAGTTATTTTTTTTAAAATTAATGCTCGTCTTTAACTACTTTGATACATTTATCAAATTCTATAATCCTTGAATTCTACAGTCTTTAATCTTTACATAATACCATTGAGGTATGTTTTGTTGTTATAATTATTGTTGTTGTTGTCATTATTACTACTTTGTTCTTTACTAAGGTCAGCCTCTGTTGTAAGCCCTTTGGGTACATTTACTTATTGAATCCTATACACCTTAACTAATTTAGTCTTCACAGCATCCCAGATAGGTAGGTTTTGTATTGTTTTGTTTTTGGTTATATTATTATTATTGTTTACTATTACTAGTTAGTTCTTTACAAATGCTGACCTCTTTTCTAAGTAGTCAGATATATTAACTCATTCAGTCCTATACACTTTAACATAGTCAATGAGTGAGGTAGGTATTTTGTTAGTTGTATTTTTATTATTAATAGTCCTTATTATTATTACTTGTTTGTCTTTTACTAATGCCATCCTCTTTTCTAAGTTCTTTAGATACATTTATTCATTCAGTCCCTATATGTCTTAACTTACTAAATCTTTCATAGTATCCCAATGATATATTTTTGTTTGTTTCCATTATGTATTATTATTGTTGTTGTTGTTACTAGTTAGTGTTTTATTAATGCCAAGTTCTGTTCTAAGTACTTCAACACACTTATTCATTGACTCCTCTACACCCTCACTTAGACTTCACAGCATCCATGTAGCAGGTTTTCTTTGTTTATCATCATCATGATTTCATCATTACTACTTAGCTTTTGCTAATCTTGACCTCTGTTCTTACTACTTTATATACATTTATGCATTGAATCCTACTCATCTTAATTTCTTTAGTGTTCACAGCATACCATTGAAGTATGTTTTGTTGTTGTCGTTATCTTAGTACTATTATTATTATTACTATTGCTATTGTTATTATTGGCTAGTTCTCTATGAATGCTGACCTCTGTTCTTAGTACATTGTGTACCTTTACTCCTTGAACCCTGTACACCTGAACTTATTTAATCTTCACAGCATCCCAGTGGTGTCACTGTTTTTTAAGTATTACTACTAGTTAGTTCTTTAAAAACCTGAGCCTCTAGCTTTAGTACATTATATATATTTGCTCTTTGAATCATATATACTTTAATGTATTTAGTTTTCCCAGCATCCCACTGAAGTAGGTTTGGTTGTTTTTTTATTATTAATTTTTGCAATTATTACTAATTACTTCTTTACTAATGCCATCCTCTGTTCTAAGTACTTTGTATATTTACTCCTTGAATCTTATATACCTTTACTTATTTAGTCTCATAGCATCCCAGTGAGGAGGTTTTGGTGTTGTTATCATTATTATTATCATTATCACTGTCATCGTCATCATTACTATTAATAGTACTTTAATAATGTTGACCTCTAAGTATGTTAAATATATTTACTCATTACATCTTTATGCCCCTTAGTCTCTTCAGTCTTCACAGCACCTCAGTGAAGTAGGAGTTTTTTTGTTCTTTTTATTTTTGGTTATTAGTTTTACTATTTATTTCTTTGCCAATGCCTACGTCTGTTCTAAGTACTTGAAATACATTTATTCCTTGAAACCTATACACCTTTAAGTAATTTAGTCCTCTCTGTATCCCACTGAGGTAGGTTGTCACTGTTATTTTGTTATTATTACTATCATTAGTTGTTAGTTTGTTACCAGTGCTTACCTCTGCTCTAAGAACTATGTGTATTTTCACTCCCAGCATACTATATACCTTCACTTAGTTAATCTTCATAGTATCTCAGTGGGTGTGTTTTGTTCTTGTTATTTTGTTATTATTATCATCATTACCAACTAGTTTTGTTTTTAAAACTTTATATACTTCTACTCATTGAATCAGCATATACCTTCACTTATAGAGTCTTCCCTACAGCCCAGTGGGGTTGGCTTTGCTTTTGTTGCTGTTCTTTTATTTTTGTTTATTATTCTTATTATCACCTTTAAGTTTTATTATTACTGCTATTTAAAGGTGAAGAAACTGAGGGCCAGACATGTAAAGGAAATAGTTCAATGTCAGGTCTGGTAAATGGCAAAGAAAGGAGTCAGATCTGGGCTGCATCTGGAGGCCATGCTATTACTTCATACCGTTAAATGTTTTTTAAATGTTGGCATTTTAAAATATGGCAAATATTCATTATAAATATAAGAATACTTCTTATAACACTTGCTAAAACAAACAAACAAACACTTGCAAAAAATATGCAAAAGCATCCGTTCATTTCCTAGGTATAGTCTCAGAAGAAATTCACGTAAATATTCTCTCATGGGCATGTATACAAATGTACAAAGGATGTCACTGTAGTGACTAAAACCAGAAGTGTCCATTCACATGTCCATAAAAAAAAATAAAATAAAATGAAATATACACAGTAATTTCTAAAACAAACCAACTGAATGTCACCGACATTATATTAAACAAAACAAACAAACAAACAAAAAAAACAGACATAATATTTTATATGTTCATTTATTTGAAGTTCAAGAAAGGGAAAAATAACCTATTTTGATGCAGGTCATAGTGGAGGTTATTTCTGAACACGTGGAAAGAGAGGCGTTAAACATAAAACACAAATACATATAAATGTAAAAATGTATGTAAAATATTTTAAAATACCAGGTAGTTTAGGCAGTTGTTTAAAAGGTTATTACAACGTACAGTTCTCATTTGGGCTGCATGAATCTCCGATTAAGAAATACTGTTTCTGGAACAAATCAGTCTTTGAAGATAACTCCCTTTTTACCCTGAACTTACTTTCAAAAACCTGACATTTCAATCTAATACGTACTATTTTCGTGTTTTGAGTTTTATTATTTGAGATATTTTTTAAAGGTTTAGAATATATGTATTGGAAAGTTGACTTTGACATATGATATATCATACGATGTGATACATATTGACCATCGGCTTATATTTATTCCAAAAAGTGATGCTTTTCTTTGCAAACTGCCAGGTTTTCTACTTTAGCCTGTATGCAAATTTTATAATGCCTTTGACTTATATTTTCACTGACATCTCATCAGATTAACCAGACGGGGGCTCCCTCCTCCCATCGCCCACCTCACTGCCATAATCTGAATGGTTCATATTCTCGACACGATACCTCTCTCTCTCCCCCTCTTTCTCCCCCCTCTCCCTCCCTCTCTCTCTCTCCCTCTCCTTCGCTCTCTCCCTCTCTCTTCCTTGCAGGAACGTAATAGTTAAGCGGCAATAGAAACAAGTACCTTGCCATTGTTAAAAGAAAATTTTCGGAAAAGAGGCGAAACCGTGAGTCCCACAGGAGCTAATTAAAGATTTCTTTTTACCCGATAGACGTTATAATCGGTTCAAAATAGAGGTCGAAGCGTGCAGAGTTTGTGTGGACTGAAGGAATTGAGTTGCAAATGGCAGCAAAACTGGTTTTTCCACAAAGGGAAGAGGACCCAATATAAACTGTCAAAGAAGATAGAATGTACATATGTATTCACTAATTATCTGCAGTTTACGAAGACCTGCAAAGTAGCTGAAAAGACCAAGCAACAGGCCGTCTACGAGGGAGTGGGTTAGGAGTTAGGAAGATTTCCATCGAAGTGCGACATTTTTTCCCTATACCATAAATCCGTGAGTGTTTCTCTATAGTTTTGAGTTACAGTATTTAAAATAAAGAGTGAGAATTCTATTGTCTATGCTGACGATTACCGGACTACTAACATATATGAACGCCTATCTCATGGCCAATCTCGGGAACAACTAAAATTAGATATAAAAATATTTCCACTAATAGGAAAAACAGATGGCCTTTGAACTCAAGAAGTTTCAGTGTTGTTAAGATACTTTCTTACTAGTTAGTATTCTTTCAAGCGGTCATAAACAAAGGTTCAGTCATATTGTAATGTCCTAATTCTTTACATGTTAAACATGTTTATGTGGCTTATTTTGAAATTAAGTCACAGGTGAAATAATAGTAAAATTGAGATGAATAGGGCCTTTGACAGCGAGAGTAAGGAAATCAGCATCGAAAATAAACGTGAGAAAGTTCGGGCTCTGAACTATAGTAAAAGGGGACGTCTGCAGGTCTGCGTAGCCTAGGTTACCCTATTGTGGCTCAGGCTTGTCCAGCTGCTGCGATGCTCCTGTGGCAGGAGTGAGCTGGTTGTGTTCGTGGGCTGTGAGTGGCTTAACCGACTTTCCATTCGTGAACGTGTGGCCTTGGCGCAACCGT
The DNA here is from genome assembly GCF_028021215.1 of Eschrichtius robustus. Lineage (NCBI taxonomy): Eukaryota > Metazoa > Chordata > Mammalia > Artiodactyla > Eschrichtiidae > Eschrichtius > Eschrichtius robustus. The sequence continues at coordinate 397,760 of NW_027175301.1, read as the reverse complement.
CCTTGTATGTGAAGGGGTACAACGTCTCCTCTATGTGCATTCGGCTGCACAGTACTGAAGAGTCTGCAGGAAGCAATTTCTGTGGCCTCTTGGCCTTGCGACGAGGTCGATATTTATAGCCCGGGTATTTGTCTCGGTGCATGGCTCGTAGTCTCTGTGCCTCCTCGAAGAATGGCTGCTTTTCAGCTTCTGTAAGCATTTTCCAGTCGTATCCCAAGCGCTTACTGATCTCTGAGTTTTGCATTTGGGGATTCTCTAGAGCCACCTTTCGCCTTTGATCACGAGACCACACAATGAAAGCGTTCATGGGTCGCTTGACGCGGTCCTGGCCGCTCTCTCTACCATTTCCTCCAGTTTCACACCGATCATTTGAGCCACCATTGTCCGTCCACAGTAGGGAAGGGGCTTTCCCAAAGTCGAGGCTATTTCGTTGCTGTACCGCTGGGCTGTAATCCTCACCGTTCACAATTCTGAACATGGCAGAAGCGTATGACTGCACCGTTTAAAAAGGGTGAGGAAGCAAAATTGGAAGGTGTAAGCGTTACGAAAATTATCTTGCTATTCAAGGGTTATTTCTGCCAGGGACTGACTGACTATAGCTTTTGCAGTGAAATATGTACTTCTCCGCCCCCAACACCTCCCCTCAATACCGCCCCCGGCCCTCAGCTAAAGCCCGCCCAACCAACCTACCTATTCTCAAGGGAAACTATTTAATACGATTGAAACGCTCTGCTTTCTGCTTTGTTTACATCTAATCAAAACCGCTGAAGGTGCTAACACCTGCTTTAAAATACAGACTTTGTCATTACAAAGCTATTTTATTATCCCCTTAATTCAAAGGCTGAAGGTGCAGCAGAGATACTAACGAATTGTTTATCGTTATGAATGTAAGTGAATATTACCTTAAACACAAAGCTTAAAGACAACCTGAACCTGTTAGCCGTTAGAACACACAGGATACCGAATTCATGCTAATCATCAAACTTGTTTCTTCACTTCTACCTAAAGTACAATTGAAAATTCTATATCAGTATTCCAGTGGCAAGTAACTCGGAATTCTATTATCTATGCTGACGATGACCGGAATGCTAATATATACTAACACCTATTTAATAGGCAATCTTAGGAACAATTAAATTAAATATAAAAAAAAATTTCCATTGAAGAAAAACAAATGACCTTGGAACCCAAGCAGTTCCGTCGTGTTAATGTAACCCTTAAAAGGGACTGGGTTTTTGTTTTGGCGGGGGGTGGGGGTGGGGGTGGTTTGAGACGGTAGGCTATACAGAAGTATACTTGTCATTCTCTACTGCACTTTTACATAACGGATGATCAAAACTAAACAAAACAAAAAAGAACAATGTTCTCGAAATCTAAGTTTCTAAATTATAGCTCTCAATTTGTCGTCTTTTATATTCTAGTTCAAACTTAGGACAAAATTAAAAGGTCGTACTTTACAAAGTGAAATAAATGAATACCTCCTCCAAATAAACCCTTAAGGCAAACTTGGGAGTTTTCATAAAATATTTGCATGTAATAAAACAGGAGAAAACTTCTCCGACACAAGTTTTAAAACTGTATTTGGAAAATGGGAGTAAAAATTATAGACTGCACAGGACATAACCTATGAAAAGTTAAAATAAAAAATATCTCACCAAGACTGCCAAAGAATGATGCCAAAATTCCTAAGAAAATAAAACTTAAATGATCCCTGCATTACATGCAAAACATCTGCATAAGCAAATGTGATTTAGGCAATAAGACATCTGATAGAGTGAGTAATAGAAACTCCAAACAAAAATTAACTTAATCAAAAGACATGTATAAATCCCATAATCTGTATCCTGTCGTCAAAGTTTAGTATTCTATGTTTAGGATTTAGATTCTAAGTTTAGTATTTCTATGGATAATGGAAACTCCAAACAAAAATTAACTTAGTCAAAAGACATGTATATATCCCATAATCCGTATCCTGTCATCAAAGTTTAGTACTCAAGATCCAAATAAAATGTGAAAATATTGTTACTTGGTCCAATTTGAAACAGGCATCTTACTACAGAATCAAATGTTTAAATTGCACTCATACACAAAAGCAGATTTTGTAAAGCTGGAAATTGTTTAACATGTGAGAAAAGAATATATACCATTTCAAAATTGAAATTAAAAAGCAAAGAGGGATACATTCTGCAATGTGGAGGAACCATGAAAACATCAACCTTTGTGAAAAAAGGCAGACACCAGAGGCCAGATACTGGAAGATTCCATTTATATGAAATCCCCTGAGGAGGTAAATGCAGAGACAGGAACCAAATTAGTGATGGTTGCCCAGGACTCAATAAGAGGGAGGGGACATGGGGAGTAACTGTTACCAGGTGCAGGGTTTCCTTCTGGAGTGACGATATATTCTGGAACTAGATACAGGTGACAGTTGCACAGCATTATGAATGTACTTAAGTACTGAATTGTACTGTTTAAATGATTACAATGAGTAAAATGAATGTTATGTATATTTAACCACAATGAAAAAGAAGAAAAATAGGACCTCACAGGTATGAACATAATTACATAAAGGGTTGGGGAAGAGTTTTTTGGAGGAAGGGTGGCAAGAACATTTAAATTTTAAAAAGAGACTTCAGTGCTTTTAGACCTCCAGCTCCTAGAACAGGGCCTGGCATGTATTCGGTTCTTGAAATATTTCTTCAAGGCTTCAGTTAACAAAAGGAGTGAAAATAGCTCCAAGCTTCGAGAAGGAAAGAGAACTGGTAATCCACTTAAAAAAAAAAAAAAAAAAAAAAAAAGAGTCTCTAAAGTAATGATTTTTCATGCAAGAATGGAGGAAAGGAGATGGAGAGAGAGAGGCATGGTCATATTACCTCGGTAATGTGATATCATGATTGTTTCTTTGAGTGCATTTTTAATGTTTCACCTCATTTTGATCTCAGAAACAAGGCTGATACTCACTCGCTATGCCCAGGTACAATATTTAGCAGTCCTTACAATATTGTGCCTTTATGCCGGAGAGTAAAAACATGCTCCCCTGAACTCCTGGGTAACTGGGATACCACCCCCATCCCCCATATTCATTAAAGAAAAGTTTAAGGCACCATTGTGTTAAATGACTACCACCTTTCCTATTCATTACTGACTATGTCTCAACAGTTAAATATGTTTTCCTCAATCAGACCCAGAAGCTAAGTGGTAGGAAGTGATATGGTCCTGCCAATATTAAATCCACACAGGATTTACTAAGAGCAAAGTTCACAAAACAAACAAACAAACTCATTTGATCTTTTGGTGGGATTACTGTTCTAGAATATAAAAATGCTCAAGTGATATTAGATTCAAGTAATTTCATATAGACTTCCTTCTCAAATTAGAATAAAAATGGATAAGAACTGAAAACCATAACTGAGATTATTCCAGTGAAATCAACTGCACTTGGGGTGGTACGGATATGCACTTTATTCTCATGAGTTTAATACCCCCTGTGTTGTTCTCATTTTAATTTCTATGGTGAATGGAAGCACAGCTCAACAGTGTTTACACAATAAAACCCACAAATTTTTACATTAATAATTTATATATTTTCTTCCTCGCCACCCCCCATCTCCTACTCCACCCCTCAGCCCCCAAAATTAGAACATCTTCAAATTAAGGTGTGGATACAAGGAAAATTACATGAATGTTACTCCACTTATTTCCTCTAAATGTATCAGGAGCTTCCCATCAAAATATGAATATAATGGAGTTAAAAGATAACTCCCCCCCACCCCACCCCACCCCCCCCCACCCCCCCCCCCCCCGCAAATCTTAAACCAGTTGGAGTTTACTAATCTAAATCCACTTATGTGTCCATTTCCTTTGCAGGCTGTCTGTGAGCTTTTTTTTTTTTTTTTTTTTGTTTGTTTGTTTGTTTTTTAAGCCTAATGATACATAAAACACAAACAACAAAAGAAAAAGTACATAAAGTACACAGCAGCCAGTGTTAAAATATTTGTGCATCAAAGGACACTATGAAGTAAATGAAAAGATTAAATAGAATAATACTAAATTTATGGGTTTAAAAAATGTTTATAAATGGCTGATTTCCTTTGGAACTTTAGAGTCAAATGCCTTTAAGGTCTGTTTATTTGCTCCTTTGTTTGCTTTTTAAATCTTGCTGGATTCTTAAAATAATTGTGGCCTGGATTTAAAGAACTGGAATGAAATATTCTTTGAATGTGTTAGATACAAATCAATGCTCAGTTATTTCATTGTTCCAAGACTTTAATCAAGTAAACCATAAAGATTCCCTTAAACATGATCTATTGCATTGCTATCTCCTTTCCAGTGGCTTCCTAATTAATCTGGGGGGGAAAGAAAAAGAAACTACTGGAAAAAAAGAAACTTACTAATACCTATCCACTATATTTAGTTTACAACTATAAAATAATGCTGCTTGTTTTCTTCTCTAGCCTCAAACACTTTCTTTTAGTTTACCGTTTTGAAATTTCCAAAATATAGGAGATTGCCTAAAAAAATGGCATAGCCCAAAGCATTTTCCCATATCAGTTGTAGCTGATGGTATTAAAAAGGCATACCTCTGCTAGCCAGGTCTAAAATACGTAAAAAGGAAACTGATTACAATGCAGTCCTCCTTTCTACCTTGAGACATACAGGTGGCCTCACTCCTTTCATTTAACTTCTGATGCACAAGCATGACCTACTCTTTTTAATTCCTCTAATCAGCTCAGATGTTGTTTGTCTCAGCTTGTGTTTTTCTGTAAAATGAAGGTCACTTTTGATCTCCCCTCTGTTTCATTTCTCCCTTCTGTTTCTGTCAAGGTCAGTTATAGCTTCAGTCCTCGAGCGAACCAAGCAGCTATTTGACCAAAACCTACTTTAAGGAAAATTTGTTAAAGATATTCCATGGAAGTGTTCCATTGTACTTTGCACACATTCTTTTTTTCTCACTTTATTAAGATCAGAAACTACTTTCATTCAGCTTCTAATTTTTTGAAATAATTTATTTAATACTCCAGTAATTGGTCAACGCTTATGAGTATTTCTCAGTTTTCTGCTGAGGACTTTTTTCTTTCCTTTTCATTTTGTCTATATGATAGATAGCATCCTTTAGCTGAAATACATTTCACAGATACTTTCCCTATTTTGGCCCTATATTTGCACTTATCCTTTTTTATCTTTTAACCTTCAAATCAGTACTGTAGTAATTAATAGTGGATATAATGTGAATCCCTGCTTTGGCCTTGTTTCAAAGACACTGGTTTCAGTATCTTAACAAGAAAATGTTGCTTGTTTGTGAACTAGTCTTTATGCTGCCACTGCAGCAGGTATTTGATAACAACAACAACAAAAATTTATATTATCTGGTGATTACATTGTTGACTAAAATATAACCATACAACGTAGGGAGTTCCCTGGTGGTCCAGGGGTTAGGACACAGTGCTTTCACTGCCATCACCCCAGGTTCAATCCCTGGTCAGGGAACTAAGATCTTGCAAGCCACTCAGCGTGGCCAAAAAATAAAAATAAAAAATAAACGCACAAGCTAAAAGTTGAGAGTTATATTTTATTTGGCAGACATGCTAAGGACTTCAAGCCCGGGAGGCAGCATCTCAAGTAACCCTGAGAAAACTGCTTTGAGGAGGCAAGGGGGGAGCCAAGGTATATAAGAGTTTTGCAACAAAGTGCAGGTAGTAGGAACAAAAGATTACCCTTAATAGAAGAGAACTAGATATGTCAAGTTAAGGAATATAGCACTTTTGTATGTATGAGAAGTTGCAAGACTGTGGGCTCACTGAAATCATTCGTTTGATATGCACTTCAGCTATCTGGGGCCAGGATCCTGTGCTTTCACATCCTGAGTTTCCTCAGGGCTCACTGTGGGGAGTGGCTGCAGTCTGATGGCTGCTACTTGGCAGGTATTCTTTGTTTCCTTCCTGAGTTCCCTCAGGGCTCACCACTCAATGTCAGAGGTGGCTGCAATCATTGACGACTGTGACATCCTTTGTTTACTGATATGGCAGGCAATGTTTTATTTCTCAATATCTTGCTTGAAATGTGGTTAGAAATCACCTAAAACAATCATCTGAGTCTGGTGACTAGCAAAACAAATCACACTTCGTGGCTGGATTTCTGAATAGAAAAATGAGAAATTGAACTGTCTATGAAACTTTTTGATTTGTGGGGATGTTTTGGTTTTGTTTCTTGGTTTCTATTTCAGCCAAACATGATCACTTTTCTTTTCTTTCCTTTTTTTTAAGGATAAGTGATGTATATAAACATATATACATATGCTTATGTGTCTTTTAAATGTAAAAGTATAAAAGTAGGCAATTTATGTGTTTCCACACCTGACATTTGAAGCAAACCTCATTCTCTCTACCTCTTTCACCCTCCTGTTTTCTTTCTTTTCATACTCTTGTATTGGTTCTAATTGTCAACTGAAAAAAAAAAATTAAGCATTATGTTTTATTCAGTACTGTTGAGAGGTCAATCAAGGTATTGATATCTGAATCAAGGTCTATTGATAATCTAAAATTCTCTGGGTGGCCTGTCTTACTTGTCTGCTATGATCCAGAAAATGTTTTCCTTTGTTGCTTGTTCCTATACCTAGAGATGCACTATTACAGTTATTCCATGTAGAGTTACATATATGAGCCACAGCCTCAAGACTTAGCCATCATTACTTTTGTCAGGGACCTGGTTACACTTTGGGCCACATAAGAGACAACAATCTTGTAAAACAGACAGGATATAAGTAATCTGGCTAGTGACATTAATAAAGTCACAGGGAAGCAGAGAGCGGTGTGAGGTATAAATAATTTGAAAACAGCAAGAGAGAACAAAGTAAAACAAGAATTAGCATAACTACTTGTAATCTGGTCCCAATAAGCCATCAGTTCCACAGGGGAGCCAGCTGGAGAAGCCAAATTCTGGAAGGATCCCTCAGAGAGAAAAAGATAAATGTTTCTTTTTTGTTTACAAAGGTATACTTTATCAACTTGTAGCTCACAGCATGAGAGGAAAGGTTTTTCTGGAAAACAAAGAATTAAAAGCAAGTATATTTCAGAAGAAGTCATGAAATTATAAATTATATTTATCAGTTAATTCAGTCTGATGTAACTGATTCTGTTGATCTGAATGAAGTCCTCGGGTTTTCCATTAGAGGTTTATAACTTCTTACCCGGTTAGGGCTATGATTTAAAAGTCATCAGAAATTTACATTTGTCAAAAAGTCCTTTTTATGACTCTTCCTGAAGATCTTTGGTTTATAAAAGCAACAGAGTAAAACAATGATTGTCTATAAACAACAAGAAAAAAATGGTGGGGTTAAGGATCAGATTACAGTGCAATTGACAAGAAACTTGGATAGTTTGGTGGCATACTACCTTTCAAGATAATCACTAGAATGATGACTGATATCACTGTTCCAGGACATATAAGATTTTTAGGGAGACTGGATCAAGATGGGGAGTAGAAGGACATGCACTCACTCCCTCTGGCGAGAGCACTGGAATCACAACTAAGTGCTGAACGATCATTGACAGGAAAAGATACTCCACATCCAAAGACAAAGGAGAAGCCACAATCAGACGGTAGGAGGGGAGCAATCACAATAAAATCAAATCCCATAACTGCTGGGTGGGTGACTCACAAACTGGAGAACACTTATACCACAGAAGTCCACCCACTGGAGTGAAGGTTCTGAGCCCCACGTCAGGCATCCCAACCTGGGGGTCCGGCAATGGGAGGAAGAATTCCTAGAGAATCAGACTTTAAAGGCCAGCGGGCTATGTTTGCAGGACTTCGACAGGACTGGGGCAAACAGAGACTCCACTCTTGGAAGGCACACACAAAGTAGTGTGTGCATCGGGACCCAGGGGACGGAGCAGTGACCCCATAGGAGACTGAACCAGACCTACCTGCTGGTGATGGAGGGTGTCCTGCAGAGGCAGCGGGTGGCTGTGGGTCACCCTGGGGACAGGGACGCTGGTGGCAGAGGTTCTGGTGAGCGCTCCTTGGCATGAACCCTCCCAGAGTCCACCATTAGCCCCACCAAAGAGCCCAGGTAGGCTCCAGTGTTGGGTCGCCTCAGGCCAAACAACCAACAGGGAGGGAACCCAGGCCCACCCATCAGCAGACAAGTGGATTAAAGTTTCACTGAGCTCTGCTTACCAGAGCAACACCCAGCTCTACCCACCACCGGTTCCTCGCATCAGGAAGCTTGCACAGCCTCTTAGATAGCCTCATCCACCAGAAGGCAGACAGCAGAAGCAAGAAGAAAGACAATCCTGCAGCCCATGGAACAAAAACTACATTCACAGAAAGATAGACAAGAAGAAAAGGCAGAGGGCTAGGTACCTGATGAAGGAAAAAGATAAAACCCCAGAAAAACAACTAAATGAAGTGGAGATAGGAAACCTTCCAGAAAAAGAATTCAGAATAATGTTAGTGAAGATGATCCAGGACCTCAGAAAAAGAATGGAGGCAAAGATCGAGAAGATGCAAGAAATGTTTAACAAAGACCTAGAAGAATTAAAGAACAAGCAACTAGAAGAATTACAGAACAAACAAACAGAGATGAACAATACAATAACTGAAATGAAAACTACACTAGAAGGAATCAATAGCAGAATAACTGAGGCAGAAGAATGGATAAGTGACCTGGAAGACAGAATGGTGGAATTCACTGTCACAGAACAGAATAAAGAAAACAGAATGAAAAGAAATGAAGACAGCCTAAGGGACCTCTGGGACAACATTAAACACAACAACTTTTGCATTATAGGGTTCCCAGAAGGAGAAGAGAGAGAGAAAAGACCCAAGAAAATATTTGAAGAGATTATAGTCGAAAACTTCCCTAACATGGGAAAGGAAATAGCCACCCAAGTGCAGGAAGCACAGAGAGTCCCAGGCAGGATCAACCCAAGGAGAAACAGGCCGAGACACATAGTAATCAAATTGACAAAAATTAAAGACAAAGAAAAATCATCAAAAGCAACAAGGGGAAAACAACAAATAACCTACAAAGGGAACTCCCATAAGCTTAACAGCTGATTTCTCAGCAGAAACTCTACAAGCCGGAAGGAAGTAGCACGATATACTTAAAGAGATGAAAGGGAAGAACCTACAATGAAGATTACTCTAGCCAGCAAGGATCTCATTCAGATTTGACAGAGAAATCAAAAGCTTTACAGACAATCAAAACTTAAGACAATTCAGCAGCACCAAACCAGCTCTACAACAAATGCTAAAGGAACTTCTCTAAGTGGAAAACACATGAGAAGAAAAGTACCTACAAAAACAAATCCATAACAATTAAGAAAATGGAAATAGGAACATACATATCGATAATTACCTTAAACATGAATGGATTAAATGCTCCATCCAAGAGACACAGGCTCACTGAATGGATACAAAAACAAGACCCATATATATGCTGTCTACAGGAGACCCACTTGAGACCTAGGGACACATACAGACTGAAAGTGAGGGGATGGAAAAAGATATTCCATGCAAATGGGAATCAAAAGAAAGCTGGAGTAGCAATACTCATATCAGATAAAATAGACTTTAAAGAATGTTGCAAGAGACAAGGAAGGACACTACATAATGATCAAGGGATCAATCCAAGAAGAAGATATAACAATTATAAATATATATGCACCCAACAGAGGAGCACCTCAATACATAAGGCAACTGCTAACAGCTATAAAAGAGGAAATTGACAGTGACACAGTAATAGTGGGGGACTTTAACACCTCACTTACACCAATGGACAGATCATCCAAACGGAAAATTAATAAGGAAACCCAAGCTTTAAATGACACAATAGACCAGATAGATTTAATTGATATTTATAGGACATTCTATCCAAAACAGCAGATTACACTTTATTCTCAAGGGCGCACAGAACATTCTCCAGGATAGATCACATCTTGGGTCACAAATCAAGCCTCAGTAAATTTAAGAATATTGAAATCATATGAAGCATCTTTTCTGACCACAACGCTATGAGATTAGAAATCAATTCAGGGGAAAAAAAAAAAAAAATTAAAAACACAAACACATGGAAGCTAAACAATACGTTATTAAATAATCGAGAGATAAGTGAAGAAATCAAAGAGGAAATCAAAAAAATACCTACAGACAAGTTACAACAAAAACACGATGATCCAAAACCTATGGATGCAGCAAAAGCAGTTCTAAGAGGGAAGTTGATAGCAATACAATCCTACCTCAAGAAACAAGAAACATCTCAAACAATCTAACCTTACACCTAAAGAAACTAGAGAAACAAGAACAAACAAAGCACAAAGTTAGCAGATGGAAAGGAATCATAAAGAACAGAACAGAAATAAATGAAATAGAAACTAAGAAAACAATAGCAAAGATTGATAAAACTAAAAGCTGGTTCTTTGAGAAGACAAAAAAATTTATAAACAAAAAACAAAAAAAAAATTTGTAAACAAAAAACAAAAAAAATTTATAAACAAAAAACAAAAATTTATAAACGAAAAAGAGGGCGAGGACTCAAATCAATAAAATTAGAAATGGAGAAGGAGAAGTTACAACAGACACCACAGAAATACAAAGCATCCTAAGAGACTACTACAAGCAACTCTATGCCAATACAATGGACACCCTGGAAGAAATGGACACATTCTTAGAAAGGTATAACCTTCCAAGACTGAACCGGGAACAAATAGAAGATATGAACAGACCAATCACAAGTAAAGAAATTGAAACTGTGATTAAAAATCTTCCAGCAAACAAAGGTCCAGCAGCAGATGGCTTCACAGGTGAATTCTATCAAACATTTAGAGAAGCGCTAACACCTACCCTTCTCAAACTCTTCCAAAAAATTGCAGAGGAAGGAACACTCCCAAACTCATTCTATGAGGCCACCATCACCCTGATTCCAAAACCAGACAAAGATACTACAAAAAAAGAAAATTACAGGCCAATATCAGTGATGAACATAGAAGCAAAAATCCTCAACAAAATACTAGCGAACAGAATCCAACAACACACTAAAAGGATCATACGTCATGATCCAGTGGGATTTACCCCAGGGATGCAAGTATTCTTCAGTATACGCAAAGCAATCAATGTGATACACCATATTAACAAATTGAAGAAGAAAAACCATATGATCATCTCAATAGATGCAGAAAAAGCTTTTGACAAAATTCAACACTCATTTATGATAAAAACTCTCCAGAGAGTGGGACATAGAGGGAATTTCTATATAATAATGGCCATATACGACAAACCCACAGCAAACATCATTCTCAATGGTGAAAAACTGAAAGCATTTCCTCTAAGATCAGGAACAAGACAAGGATGTCCACTCAAGCCACTATTATTAAACATAGTTTTGGAAGTCCTAGCCACAGCTAACAGAGAAGAAAAAGAAATAAAAGGAATAAATATTGGAAAAGAAAAAGTAAAACTGTCACTGTTTGCAGATGACATGATACTATACATAGAGAACCCTAAGGATGCCACCAGAAAACTACTAGAGCTAATCAATGGATTTGGTAAAGATGCAGGATACAAAATTAATGCTCAGAAATCTCTTGCATTCCTATACACTAATGATGAAAAGGCTGAAAGAGAAAATAAGGAAACACTCCCATTTACCATTACAACAAAACGAAAAAAATACCTAAGAATAAACGTACCTAGGGAGACAAAAGACCTGTATGCATAAAACTATAAGACACTATAAGATGAAAGAAATTAAAGATGACACACACGGATGGAGAGATATACCATGTTCTTGGGTTGGAAGAATCAATATTGTGAAAATGACTATTATACTACCCAAAGCAATCTACAGATTCAATGCAATCCCTATCAAATTACCAATGGCATTTTTTACAGAACTGGAACAAAATATCTTAAAATTTCTGTGGAGACACAAAAGACCCCGAATAGCCAAAGCAGTCTTGAGGGAAAAAAATGGAGCTGGAGGAATCAGACTCCCTGACTTCAGACTATACTGCAACGCTACAGTAATCAAGAGAATATGGCACCAGCACAAAAAGAGAAATATAGATAAATGGAACAGGATAGAAAGTCCAGAGATAAACCCACACACCTATGGTCACCTTAGTTTTGACAAAGAAGGCAAGAATATACAATGGAGAAAAGACAGCCTCTTCAATAAGTGGTGCTGGGAAAACTGGACCGCTACGTGTAAAACAATGAAAATTAGAACACTCCCTAACACCAGATACAAAAATAAACTCAAAATGGATTAGACACCTAAATGTAAGACCGGACACTATAAAACTCTTAGAGGAAAACATAGGAAGAACACTCTTTGACATAACTCACAGCAAGATCTTCTTTGATCCACTTCCGAGACTAATGGAAATGAAACACAAAAAACAAACAAACAAACAAACAAACAAACACAAATGCGGCCTAATGAAACTTAAAAGCTTTTGCAAAGCAAAGGAAACTACAAACAAGACAAAAACACAACCCTCCTCCTTAAAAAGCTCTAATTTAAAGCCAGCTACTGTATTCCTTTTATTCCAGTTATTCTTCTTATGTCCCAGTACTAGATGAAACACCTGTAAGTTGCCTGATAACAGTTATATAGATTTAAGAACTTTATTTCTCAGTAATGTATCGTAGAATGAAACCACTTTCTTAAGACCTATGTCAATTTTCCTTGATTTTTTTCAAAACTATCTTTCCAAACTATGCTTCCTTTTTTAGTATTAAGCCTGGGGTTTTGACTTAAACTCTGCATAGGGGAGGCATCCAGATTCATAAGAGTAATACAAGACGCCAACGGTGGTTCTACTCTTCTTCCAGTCGGAATTACGGTTTTTCATCCTCATTGCCGCCTCCTGCACAGTTTTATTTCTCTGCATTTTTCTAACCCCTCACTAGGTCCTGTCTTCCAGTTCTTACCAGGGAGGGGAGAAGGGGCTCATGGAGGAAGTTGAATTCAAGGTTAGATACATGCAGTTCTGGTCCCAAAGAGACACAGTGGGACAGTACACACCTTGCCATGTTTGGAGAACAGGAACATGATGAGATAGGACACAGACACACACTCTCACACACTGTGCATGCACACAGTATCCACACATGTGCACACACAAACACACACACACAATACACACACACACAATGCACACACACACATACCCTCAACTCTCACACACTGTGCATGCACACAGTATCCACACATACACACACACACATACACTCAACTCTCACAGACACACATACACACCTTTGACAAAGAAATATATTTGTGTAAGAGATATTTTTCCTAACATACAGGATTCACTTTAACATCCTTTATAGTACTGCCCTAAAATGACCCTAAAATGACATAGACGTCCTCTCCTCTTCTGCTTTGGGGACTCTGGTGCTTCCAACAAGGGAGAAGCTTGGAACAGCATGACCTCACGGGCACTGAGAGCTGTTTCTGTCTCTCCTGGGGCTGCAAAGTTAGACACGAAGAGATGCAGGACGCTCAGGCTAACCTTTAGACTGCAATAATGGCAAGATGCTATGAGGGCGTGTGGAGTGTGAATTTAAAGAGATTGTCATGTATCTCACATCAGCAGGGTTTGTTCCTGGAACCCTCCATTTAAATATCCCTCCCGTAGGATGGCCAAAATTTTTAACCATGGGGTGAATGTCAAGAAGTATTTAAGCCATGCCTATGTACTTTTAGTTGTAAGAATACAAGGACACCTCAGAAAATCAATGAAATGTAAGAAATGCTCAAAAGAGCACTTCATTTTCACCGGGGAAAACCTTGCCCCACTGCCTTCACTCAGCTGTGCTAAGTGCCATGAAATCTGCAAAGTAGACAAACATGATCACAATAAAATTCTGAAACCATGTACAAACTCTTCCATGCAAGGTATGTTTCCAAAAGCAGAGAGTACACACACAAGAGAGAAAGTACTCGGTGAACAGAACTTATCGATGTTGTGAGGTCGGTAGTTATATAGTCTATACATTTGATTTTCCTATAATTCCAGAGGATGCTGCCCTAATAACGTACGGGCTTAAAGAAGAGATAGGTGTTATTTCTAAATTAGACTTTTCTTCTGCCCAGGCAAATTGCAGAAAAAGCCATTACCTTGAAACCATACCTTTCTGCAGTTCTTTGTTCTTTGACTGTCTTGCCCTACTTGGCTGTAACCTCCTTGAGGTTAGGGATCTTTGTCTACTGTGTTCATGGTTATACCCACAGTGCCTAGCACAGTGCCTGGCATCTCATAGGACTGATAAATGGTGGCTGACTGAATGAGCAAAGCAGTTCAAGCATTGGAGTACAGTCAAGGACAAGGTTGGGGTCAGTATAGAAACCCAGCATGAACAGAGGAGCAAACTCTTATGACCTTAGAGGCTGAAGGGACAGGTGGGAGGATGAGGAAAGAACAAATCCTCAGAAAGATACCCAGAATACCTTCAGTGAGGTTGGCTCCCTGTTGCTCAATCTCCCGGCCTCCTTACTCACACTCCAACACCTACACCCCAGCGATGTAATCCTGAATCTGCGAGGGCTGGGGAGTGATTCTCCAGATGCCTAGGAGCTGTGAGGATCTGGAACATCCAGGATGAGAGGATTTCCTCACGACTCCTCTCTTTACACCAAAATATCATTGTATGCTGTTGTTTCTAATTAGGAAAACTTGAATATAATGGCTTGTATTTGACAATTTCTCAACAGCCCTTGAGCTCACTGGAAAGCTCCCTCTGATGTGAGCTAGGACCCCAGTCCAGACAGACACTTAAGGATCAATAAACTCTGAACTAATGAGTATGCTGATTACCATGGAAACTGCTGTCTCTGTTGGCCTATGAAGGGGAGGAGGACCGGCTGTGGTGAAATGGAAAGGGGAGGATGTGTGAGAATGGAGTCGGGGCAGGAGCTGGGAGGTAGGGACAGGGGTAAGGTAGAGGAAAGGAACTTCCGTTTATTACTGTCTTCTTCAGTGTCAGACACTGAACTGGGTGCCTGACATACATTTGATCATCACAGCCCCCTACGAGATAGGCATTAATTCCTTCCCCTCTCACCTCACCAACTGGCAAAGCATATGTTGTTAATCAACAAGATGAACTATCACCATTCCCAGTGCTTCTTATTGGAAAAGATAACCTTGAACTCTCTGCTATCTAATCCTTATCAAAAACTCAGCTGTGGATGTTACTGAGCTCTGCCCACCAGAGCAACAGCCGCCTCTACCCACCATCAGTTCCTCCTATCAGGAAACTTACACAAGCCTCTTAAATAGCCTCATCCACCAGACGGCAGACAGCAGAAACAAGAAGAACTACAATCCTGCAGCCTGTGGAACAAAAAACACATTCATAGAAAGATAGAAAAGATGAAAAGGCAGAGAGCTATGTACCAGATGAAGGAACAAGAGAAAACCCCAGAAAAACAACTAAATGAAGTGGAGATAGGCAACCTTCCAGAAAAAGAATTCAGAATAACGATAGTGAAGATGATCCAGGACCACGGAAAAAGAATGGAGGCAAAGATCGAGAAGATGCAAGAAATGTTTAACAAAGACCTAGAAGAATTAAAGAACAAATAAACAGAGATGAACACTGCAATAATTGAAATGAAAAATACTCTAGAAGGAATCAATAGCAGAATAACTGAGGCAGAAGAATGGATAAGTGACCTGGAAGACAGAATGGTGGAATTCACTGCCATGGAACAGAATAAAGAAAAAAGAAGAAAAGAAATGAAGACAGCCTAAGAGACCTCTGGGACAACAATTAAACACAACAATATTCACATTATGTTGTGAATAGGGGTCCCAGAAGGAGAAGAGAGAGAGAAAGGACCGAAGAAAATATTTGAAGAGAGTATAGTTGAAAACTTCCTTAACATGGGAAAGGAAATATCTACCCAAATCCAGGAAGCGCAGAGAGTCCCAGACAGGATAAACCCAAGGGGAAACATGCGAGACACATAGTAATCAACTTGGCAAAAATGAAAGACAAAGAAAAAATATTGAAAGCAACAGGGGAAAAATGACAAATAATGTACAAGGGAACTCCCATAAGGTTAACAGCTGATTTCTCAGCAGAAACTCTAAAAGCCAGAAGGGAGTGGCATGACATATTTAAAGTGATGAAAGGGAAGAACCAACAAACAAGATTATTCTACCCAGGAAGGATCTCATTCAGGTTCAATGGAGAAATCAAAAGCTTTAAAGACAAGCAAAAGCTAAGAGAATTCAGCACCACCAAACAAGTTCTACAACAAATGCTAAGGAAATTCACTAAGTGGGAAATACAAGACAACAAAAGGACCTACAAAAACAAACCCATAAAAATTAACAAAATGGTAATAGGTACTTACATACTGATAATTACCTTAAACGTGAATGGATTAAATGCTCCAACCAAAAGACACAGGCTCACTGAATGGATACAAAACCAAGAACCATATATATGCTGTCTACAAGAGACCCACTTCAGACCTAGGGACACATACAGACTGAAAGTGAGGGGATGGAAAAAGACATTCCATGCAAATGGAAATCAAAAGGAACCTGGAGTAGCAATACTCATATCAGATAAAATAGACTTTAAAATAAAGAATGTTACAAGAAAAAAGAAAGGACACTACATAATGATCAAGGTATCAATCCAAGAAGGAGACATAACAATTATAAATAGATATGCACCCAACATAGGAGAACCACAATACATAAGACAACTGCTAACAACTATAAAAGAGGAAATCGACTGTAACACAATAATAGTGGGGGACTTTAACACCTCACTTACACTGTCATCGAAACAGAAAATTAATAAGGAAACACAAGCTTTAAATGACACAATAGACCAGAGATTTAATTGATATTTATAGGACAGTCCATTCAAAAACAGCAGATTACACTTTGTTCTCAAGTGCACATGGAACATTCTCCAGGATAGATCATATCTTGGATCACAAATCAAGCCTCAGTAAATTTAAGAAAATTGAAATCATATCAAGCATCTTCTCTGACCACAGTGCCATGAGATTAGAAATGAATTACAGGGGAAAAAATCTAAAAAAAACAAACACATGGAGGCTAAACAATACGTTATTAAATAATCAAGAGATCACTGAAGAAGTGAACGAGGACATCAAAAAATACCTAGAGACAAGTGACAATGAAAACACAATGACCCAAATCCTATGGGATGCAGCAAAAGCACTTCTAAGAGGGAAGTTCATAGCAATACAAGCTTACCTAAAGAAACAAGAAAAATCTCAAATAAACAATCTAACCTTACACCTAAAGGAACTAGAGAAAGAAGAACAAACAAAACCCAAAATTAGCAGAAGGAAAGAAATCATAAAGATCAGAGCAGAAATGAATAAAATAGGAACAAAGAAAACAGTAGCAAAGATCAATAAAACGAAAAGCTGGTTCTTTGAGAAGATAAATAAAGTTGATAAACCATTAGCCAGACTCATCAAGAAAAAGAGGGAGAGGACTCAAATAAATAAAATTAAAAGGAGAAGTTACAACAGACACCACAGAAATGCAAAACATCCTAAGAGACTACTACAAGCAACTCTATGCCAAGAAAATGGGCAACCTGGAAGAAATGGACAAATTCTTAGAAAGGTATAACCTTCCAAGACTGAACCAGGAAGAACTGGAAAATATGAACAGACAAATCACAAGTAATGAAATTGAAACTGTGATTAAGAATCTTTCAACAAACAAAAGTCCAGGACCAGATGGCTTCACAGGTGAATTCTATCAAACATTTAGAGAAGAGCGAACACCTATCCTTCTCAAACTTTTCCAAAAAATTACAGAAGATAGAACAGTCCCAAACTCATTCTATGAGGCCACCATCTCCCTGATACCAAAACCAGACAAAGATACTACAAAAAAAGAAAATTTCAGACTAATAACACTGATGAATATAGATGCAAAAATCCTCAACAAAATACTAGCAAACAGAATTCAACAACACGTTAAAAGGATCATACACCATGATCAAGTGGGATTTATCTCAGAGATGCAAGGATTCTTCAATATACGCAAATCAATCAATGTGATACACCATATTAACAAATTGAATAATAAAAACCATATGATCATCTCAAATAAATGCAGAAAAAGCTTTTGACAAAATTCAACACTCATTTATGATAAAAATTCTCCAGAAAGTGGGCATAGAAGGAACCTACCTCAACATAATAAAAGCCATATACGACAAACCCACAACAAACATCATTCTCAATGATGAAAAACTGAAACCATTTCCTCTAAGATCAGGAACGAGACAAGGATGTCCACTCTCACCACTCTTACGCAACATAGTTTTGGAAGTCCTAGCTACGGCAATCAGAGAAGAAAAAGAAATAAAAGGAATACAAACTGGAAAAGAAGAAGTAAAACTTTCACTGTTTGCAGATGACATGATACTATACGCAGAGAATCCTAAAGATGCCACCAGAAATCTACTAGAGCTAATCAATGAATTTGGTAAAGTTGTGGGATACAAAATTAATGCACAGAAACCTCTTGCATTCCTATACACTAATGATGGAAAATCTGAAAGTGAAATTAAGGAAACACTCTCATTTACAATTGTAACAAAAAGAATAAAACACCTAAGAATGAACCTACCTATGGAGACAAAAGACCTGTATGCAGAAAACTATAAGACACTGATGAAAGAGATTAAACATGATACAAACAGATGGAGAGATATACCATGTTCTTGGATTGGAAGAATCAACATTGTGAAAATGACTATATTACCCAAGTAATCTACAAATTCAATGCAATCCCTATCAAATTACCAATGGCATTTTTAACAGAATTAGAACAAAAAATCTTAAAATTTGTATGGTGACAAAAAAGACTCTGAATAGCCAAAGCAGTCTTGAGGGAAAAACAAAAATGGAGCTGGAGGAATCAGACACCCTGACTTCAGACTATACTACAAAGCTACAGTAATCAAGACAATATGGTACTGGCACAAAAACAGAAATATAGATCAATGGAACAGGATAGAAAGCCCAGAGATAAACGCACGCACCTATGGTCAACTAATCCATGACAAAGGAGGCAAGGATATACAATGGAGAAAAGACAGTCTCTTCAATAAGTGGTGCTGGGAAAACTGGACAGCTACATGTAAAAGAATGAAATTAGAACAGTCCCTAACACCATACACAAAAATAAACTCAAAATGGATTAGAGACCTAAATGTAAGACCAGACACTCTAAACCTCTTAGAGGAAAACATAGGAAGAACACTCTTTGACATAAATCACAGCAAGATATTTTTTGACCCACTTCCTAGAGTAATGGAAATAAAAACAAAAATAAGCAAATGGACCTAATGAAACTTAAAACCTTTTGCAAAGCAAAGGAAACTACAAACAAGATAAAAAGACAACCCTCAGAATGGGAGAAATTATTTGCAACTGAATCAACCGACAAAGGATTAATTTCCAAAATATATAAACAACCCTTGCAGCTCAATATTAAAAAAACAAACAACCCAATCCAAAAATGAGCAGAAGACCTAAATAGACATGTCTCCAAAGAAGACGTACAGATGGCCAAGAATCACATGAAAAGCTGCTCAACATCACTAATCATTAGAGAAATGCAAATCAAAACTACAATGAGGTATCACCTCACATCAGTTCGAGTGGGCATCATCAGAAAATCTACAAACAGCAAATGCTGGAGAGGGTGTGGAGAAAAGGGAACCCTCTTGCACTCTTGGTGGGAATGTAAATTGATATAGCTACTAAGGAGAACATTAGGTAGGTTCCTTAAAAAAACTAAAAATAGAATTACCATATGACCCAGCAATCGACTCCTGGGCATATACCCAGAGAAAACCGTAATTCAAAAAGTCACATGCACCCCAATATTCATTGCAGCACTATTTACAATAGCCGAGTCGTTGAAGCAACCTAAATCCCCATCGACAGATGAATGGATAAAGAAGTAGTGGTACATATATAGAATGGAATATTACTCAGCCATTAAAACGGAACAAAATTGGGTCATTTGTAGAGACGTGGATGAATCTAGAGACTGTCATACGGAGTGAAGTAAGTCAGAAAGAGAAAAACAAATGTCGTATATTAATGCATATATGTGGAACCTAGAAAAATGGTACAGATGAACCGGTTTTCAGGGCAGAAATTGAGACACAGGTGTAGAGAACAAATGTATGGACACCAAGGGTGGAAAGTGGTGTGGGGGGCGGGGGTGGTGGTGTGATGAATTGGGATATTGTGATTGACATGTATACACGAATATGTATAAAATGGATAACTAATAAGAACCTGCTGTATAAAAAAATAAATTAAATTCAGTTCAAAAATTCAAAAAAATGCAGGTTCATGTGCCCCACCCAATCTAAACAACAACAACAACAACAACTCAGCCGTGAGAAATGATATTCATACAGAGCTGCCTGAAAAACAGGCAGCCCATCGACTGCTGAAGTTGTGTGGCTCTACAAGGCAGGGCATGTGCCAGGGAATTTGGATCGTAATCTCTAGATGGGAGAGTGTGTGCTGGGAAAGGTAGAGGAGGGGTGGAGTGGGTGGAGGTAGAGAGGGTGGTAGGCTTCAATGCAGAGCTGGAAAAGGCACATTGGATGTTATAATAACTATGGTTTCCTCAACACAAACTACAGGCAGTAAAGCTCAACATTTGCAAAGCTGGTTTTTCTGCACTTCGGGCCATAAAAGCAACGCCACGTAATGGGGCTTGACATACAAAGTGACCTGTCATCCCTTCTGCAGCATCTAAAAAAGCAATTTTGATTGCTGCAAATGAGCAGACTCTATGAGACCATTTCTATCATGTTATCAAAGTCCAAATGATGTCTCTTTCACGATCAGCATAGTGGTTTTCTAAAATTATCATCTCTTTGATTCATTTTAAGTCATGGTATTTAACTTCTTTGAAACATGAAAATGACAGTAAGGGAGAGTGTGAAGTATTTCTGTTTATTTAATATAAGATGGGGGAAGATAGAATAACTGTACTTTGCCCTATTCCTCTTGCTATTACAACTAAGATCCCTGGACATTGTGTTTAAAACAAACATAAGAAGACTCTGACAGGTGGAGAGAAGAAGGCAGGCGCCCTAGTCCTCAGGATGGGAGGAAAGATATGAATTTTCTTTTTGTCTCATATTTCCCATACTTGGAGTCGAAGAAACCAGCAACCCAGACATGCCAACAGGCACAGACAAAAAGAGCCCCAGCCAAAACCTTGTCTCTCTAGCCAAAGGACTAGGGAAAGATCAACCTAGCAAGACAGGAAATTTTTCGCACTAACCACTCTGCTCCAACCCAAACCAGAGAACAAACTGTGGCCCTGCTGCCACCCATGCTAGTAAAGGCTACGCGGGCAGCTTGGACTTCCACCCCTCCTGAGGCTGTAATGATATGTCCCAATACCCCCAACCCCCTGCCTGCTGGTGTGGTGTCAGAGAAGGCCAATTACAGAGAAAAGACTTTCATCCCCACAGGCCACCCACACACTATGTCAGTAGAGACAATGTGGGGAGTCTACAATTCCACCCCACCAGGCAGTAATGAGGTGCCCCCTATTTCCAGCCCTGACATAATGTCAGAGAAGACCTAATGGAGAGTCAGGAATTTCACCACTGTCCAATGGTAAAGAGGTCAACCTCCCACCCAAGTGTCAGAGGAGGTAGTAACAAAGGAAGCAATAACCTGACACTCTGACCCCTCCCAGGCAGGAAGCTATCAGTGGAAGCCCACTGTGGAGCAGAAACTGTCAACCCTGCCCAGTAGTAATGAGGAGTCCTCCTTTGGATCAGTTGAGGCCAAGTGGGAAACCTAGACTTCTACTTCCACCTGGTAGTAATGATGTGACAGCCCTCTTCCCTATTGGTGGCAGTGTCAGAGGAGGCCAGCTAAAATAGATGGTTTAAGTGAGGTTCAGAGTCTCATTTATCTCCATGACATAATGACATAATACCCAAATGCCCAGATTTCAGACAAATATCACTCAAGAACCAGAAGATTGGGCTTTCCTCGTGGTGCAGTGGTTAAGAATCCACCTGCCAATGCAGGGGACACGGGTTCAAGCCCTGGTCCGGGAAGATCCCATATGCCGCGGAGCAGCTAAGCCCGTGTGCCACAGCTACTGAGCTGTGCTCTAGAGCCCGCGAGCCACAACTACTGCGTCCACTTTCTGCAACAACTGAGCCTGCGTGCTGAGAGCCCATGCTCTGCAACAAGAGAAGCCACCACAATGAAAAGTAGCCCCTGCTCACTGCAACTAGGGAAAACCCACGCACAGCAATGAAGACCCAATGCAGCCATAAATAAATAAATAAATAAATAAATAAAGTCAATAAAAAAAGGAAAAAAAAAAAAAAAAAGAATTCTCACTTTCAAAAACTTGTCAGTCCAAGGCTAGTTGTAGGAGGGAAAGAAGTGTCACTGTTTTTTTTTTTTTTTGAAGGCAGGGTTTGGGGTGGGGAATCTGTTTCCAAAATACAAATATAGAAATCCTGCCAGATAGGTCACTGTGTAAATGTGTGCATCAGATACATTTTTGGATAGCCAGCTGGCTGAGAAGAGGAAGTCCCTGAGAAAACTAGGTATTTGGACGCATTGTGAGAGGAGAGCCTTTTATAGGGATGAGAATGCTGGCTGGGGAAGGAAGAATAGGCCAGAAAGGGAGGCATAATCTGTAGAAGGGGGCCTGGCTGGGAAAAAGGGTGAAAATTGGGGAAGGGGTCAGTCTAGGAGGATGAATGGGACGTGGCAGGGGAAAGGGGAACAGGCAGAAGAAGGGGAGACGTCTAGGTAAGGGAACCTGTGTGGACTGGGGCACAGGGTGAAGAAGGAGGCCAGGCTAGGAAGGGGATAATGGAGTGGGGGCTGCTTAGGGAAGGAAGACTTGGCTGGTCAAGGGAAAGAGGCTTAGTTGAGTTAGGGGCAAAGGATGAGAAAGGAATCCTTGACTGTTAAAGGGAGAAAAGCCTGGGGAATGGCACTTAACCAGGGAAAGAGATCTGGCTGGGAAAGTAGGCTTAAGCTGGGGAGAAAGGCCTAAGCTGGGGAAGAGGGTCAGGCTGGGGAAGAGGTCTGGATATGGGAAGGGGCCTGTCTTGGAAAATGAGCACAGACTTGATAGGGTGGCACAAGCTGAGGATGGGAGACTAGCTGGGCTGGGGGAGATTGGGGGGTGAAAATATCCTGGCAGGGAAAGGTGGCCTGCCTGGGGAGGGGCTCTGGCAGGGGAATGGGGCCTGGGAGGGAGGCACAGGCTAGGAAAGGAACCTGGTGGCAGGAGAGGTTCGAATGCTGAGACGGACATAGGCTGGGCATGGGATAATAGGCGGGTTGATGGACCTGGCTGGAAGAGGGGGATTAGCAGGTGGAGAGGGCCTGCTAGGGCAGGGATCCTGCCTGGGAACGAAGGTGTGTTTCCTGGCTGAGGGAGGGCACATGGTTGAGGAAAGGGACCTAGCTGCGGGCACAGGCAAGGGATGTGGGGAAGATCTGGCTGAGGAGGGGGAATAAGCTAGGGAAGGGGTTTGGTTGAGGAAGAGGTATACCGATTGAGGAAAGGGACCTTACTGGGAAGGAGGCCCACCTGGGAAAATGAGCTTAGACAAGGGGAAAGGCTGTAGGTCCCTGGGTGAAGAGAGCCTGGCTGTGGGGAGGAGTCTGGCTGGGAAAGAGTTCCCAGCTGGGGGCATGTGTGTGTGAAGGGGTCCTGGCAGGGAAACGTCACATGGTTGGGGAGGGTACTTTACTGGTGATGGAGAGCTGAGAGAGGAGGATACTTGGCCAGGGAAGGAGGCACTGGCTACGAAAGGCCAGTGAAGGGGGAACTCCTTGGAAAAGTGGTCCAGCTGAAAAGGGAAAAGGCTGGGCACAAGCACCTGGCTGTCAGAAGGAGGCCCTTTCTGGAGAAGGGGTCCCGTGAGGGCAAGGGGACAAAGGGTTGAAAAGGAGCCTTGCCTGGGGAAGGGTAGTCTGGCTAAGGAGGCTGTCAACAGGGTCTCAGGTTGGGGA
Organism: Eschrichtius robustus; assembly: GCF_028021215.1. Taxonomy (NCBI): domain Eukaryota; kingdom Metazoa; phylum Chordata; class Mammalia; order Artiodactyla; family Eschrichtiidae; genus Eschrichtius; species Eschrichtius robustus. Next base: position 373,693 of record NW_027175301.1, on the reverse strand, counting down.
ACAGGCCCTGGCTGTGTGAGGGGCCTGCGAGCAGAAGGGTCGTGCATGGGGAATACGACAGGCTTGGGTTGAGGCCTGCCTGGGGAGGGGAGCCTGGCATCATAGGATGGTAAAGAGGCTGGGCTGTGGCCCAGGGTGGGAAAACTTCCAGGTAAGTGGCTAGAGGCTGGAGAGTTGGACACAGTCTGGTAAGATGGCTGGTTTAGAAAGGGGGCTAATCCAAAGAAGGAGGCATAGGCTGAGGAAGAGGCTCTGGCTGGGGAAAGGGGCCTGGCCAGGCCAGGGGACATAGGCTGGGAAAGGAAAACCAAGTTAGGTCAGGGAGCCTGGGCACGGGCTGGCGGGGGTGGGTGGGTAACAAGCTGGGGCAGGGGCCTGGGTAGGGTTGCTGCAAAAGAGGATACTGGCTGGGAATGTGACTCTGCTGGGGTGAGGGTCTAGGTGGGTATAGGGGAAGCCTGCCTAGGAGGGGAAGGGAACCAGGCTGGGGAGCTAGCCTTGGCCAGGGAAAGGGTCATAGGTAGCTGGGGAGGAAGGTATAAACGGACAAAGAGAGGCCGGCTGAGAAGAGGGCCTGGCTGGCTTTGAAGCACAGGCAGGTTAAGGGCTTCTGATGGGGGATGGCTTATCTGCTGGGGCAGGGTGCATAATGTGGGGAAATGGGACTACCTGGGGAAGGGGGCCTGGCTCCAAGGGTGTATAGACTGAGGGGCAGGGTTAGGGAAGTGAGGAAGAGGGAATAGGCTGGTGACAAGGACCAGGGGCCTTGTTGGTATAGGGTATGAATTGGTATAAGGGGAAAAAGGGATTCCTGGCTTTTGAATGGGGAAGGGCTAGGGAGTGGTATCTGGCTAGGGGAGGAGGCACTCGCTAGGGAAGTTATCTGCACATAAAGTTGGGAGGGGCTGGATGCAAATGGGGCACTGTTGTGAGGGCAGGGTGCACTGGCCAAGGAAGGGGGCATGTACCGGGCAGAGGCCCTGAATGGGGAAGAGGGCATAGGTTGGTGAAGAGGGCACTGCCTGGTAATGTGGACCTTGCTGGGAGTGGGGAGAGGGCCTGGTGCTGCCCACGGAATTCTTTGGCAGAAGGCAGCAAACAAACCAGCAGAGCCCCATTTTACAGGCTTCTCCCTAAATACAAGAGAAATAACTATTTCTGTCTAGGGAACCCTTAAGATCTCACTGGACCTGTTCCAGCTTCCTCCACTGGGTCTGCCTTCGGCTGGAAAGACAGGAAAGAGTAAACCCAGGCCAGATTCCAACCAGGCCCAGAGCACAAGCCAAGAAGGGGCCTTCGCTGTGGGATCTGGCAGGACACGAGGGATTTGCAGTCTGTTCCATTTTGTAACAGTGACCACAGTCACTGAGGACAGTGACTGTTCTGGGCAATTTTGTGTGCAAAAGCCATGGGGTACTGTTCCCAAAGGGATTCAATTCCAGAAGCAACCTTCATTCATTTACTTACTATTCTTCATTTACTCATTATCATGCCCTTTTGCCTTAGCAGCCAAAGACAAGGACATCTATCTGGATTTGAAGCCCAGCTCATATACCCACTTCCTAGCTTTGTGACTTGGATTAAGTCATCTAATCTTTCCGGGCTTCAGTTTCCTCATCAGTAACATGGGACAGTTAATACCTGTCTTAGAGGTATTTCTTGGGATGTTAGGTACATTAAATGAAAATATGTATAAAATGTGCAATAAATGTATCATTACCTAGGAGCCTAGGACTATAACACTATCAGCTGTGGCAGCAACCACCCCTTCCTTCTGTCTACAGTAACTTTTGGAGCCACTTGGCCTCTTCCCACAGGTCCTACAGTGGGAACCAGAACTTCTTGGGCTGCAGCGTGAAAGCAAAAGCCACTGGAGCTTACCAAAGTGCCCTCTTGAGGACAGGGTGGCCTGTGTGCAGGGACTCCTCAGGCCAGTCAGTATCTTCCTTCCTTCCATGCTTTTTCTACACAAACACACAGACATGCATATTTTTAAAAACCAGACTGGTATCATTCTATTTGAACTACTTTTTTTTTTTTTTTTTTTTTTTTTTTTACTTAACAATACATTATAAGCATTTCCCTCTGTCCTTAGTCTTCAATACAATGATTATAATGCCTGCATTCTAGCCTGTGTGCCATAATTTATTTGTCCTATTGCTGGACATTTAGATTGCTTTCAATTTCTTACTGCTATAAATATGCCACTGTAATATCCTTGTAGCTGAGTCTTTGTCTATATTTCTGATTATTTCCCTTTGATAAGATTTCTAGAAGTGATCTCGGTCAAAAGGAGAGGCTTTTAATGCATACTGGTAAATTGCCCTCCAGAAAGAGTGAGCCAATTTACACTCTCAGGGTATGAGAGTGTTATTTTCCCATATAGTTGCAAACACTGAAAATTATCATCTTTGCTAATTTGTTAGGTGAAAAATGCTGTATTAGTTGACCCTTTGTTGATTACTAGTAAGGTGGAATATTCCTCTAAGTATTTACTAGCATGTCTATTTCATTCATGCTGGAACAAATAATTCTTAATTTATTGCCTGTTCCTGACATTTGCTTAATTTTCTCTGGGTAAGTTTGTCTTCTTCTCATGGATTTTTATTAGGTCCTTCCACTTTTCATTCGGATATTTTTTAAAAATAGTTTTTCCTGTGCATTATTAGCCTTTCAGTGTTGTTTCTGACTTTTTGCATATGCTAAAGTTTAAAATTGTAATGGAGTCTATGTAGCAATCTTTTTCTTTATGGTTTCTGTCTTGGTATCTTGCTTAGAAAGGGCTTCCCCATCCCAAGGTTGGATCAATATTCGTATATACTTTCAAGATTTTTATGCTTTCTCTTTATATTTAACACTATTTAACATATCCACCTGGAAATTACTTGGGTGTAAGATAAGGACATAAACTGATTTTCTCCAATTATGGTAATTAACACCACTTACTGAATAATCCACCATTTCACCACTGAATTGAAGTGCCACCTTCCACGTATATTACATTCTTATGAGAGGGTAAATCTCATTTCAGTCAGTCACACAGAATAACTGCATTCCAGTGACCTCCATGTGAAACTGCCAGCTATCCATTCATCCATTCACTCCATATTTACTGAAGAGAATGGTGATAAACAATAGAGGTACAGAGATAAAGATCCAGTCCCAGCGCTCACCATCTAGTAGAGGTGGTAGATAGGAAAATAGACAGAAATAAACAGAAAGCAGCATGACCAGTGCTGTGATGAAAGGAAGCACAGAGGAAGGACACTTCATCAGACCTGGGGTGGCAGGGAGGCTTAGGAGGAGCTCGCAGAGGACACAGCCAGAGCAAAGGCAGGAGTGAAAGAACAGGGTGTCTCCGTGTTCAGTGGAGCTGCAGGATAGAGGTGAGAGGGGAGGGAGCTGTGGGAAAGAGGCTGCAGAGGGAGGCTGGCATGGTCTCCCAGCTTTAGTAACCATTGGTTCTACTCATAATATTACAAATTAAATAAATACACATTAAATGAGATACCATTTTTCATCAGTCAGATTAGCAAAAAAGTCAAGTTTGATAATATGCTGTGTTGATGGGAGAATGCAGAAACAGGCATTCTCAAACATACTGTTTCTCTTGTACATGACTAAAGAATATATTGTAAATGATACTATTGGTTGCTTTTGAGGAGGGGAACCAAGTTGCTGGGAAAAAAGGATGGGCTGGAGCTTTGCACTGTGTAATCTCTTAAACAGCTGATATTTTGAACTATATGAGTTAATAAATAAATCTAAACCTAGCTCACTAAATAAAATGCACATAGCTTTTGAACTGGCAGTCTATATCCAGGGATCTATACTACAGATATATGTATTATACAGCAGTATATTTCAAGGTTATTCATTAGAGTGTTGTTTGTCCAAGTAAAACTCTAGATACAACCTAAATATCCTCAGTAAGGACTAGCTGAGTAAATTTTGGATCATCCATATGAATTGTTTCCTCTAGGGAGAGGGAAAGAAATGGGTGGGTGGAAGGAGGAAGGTATTGAGCTTTTACTTTTAAACTATGTACTTCGATATAGTTGAATTTTTTTATTGTAAGGCTATATATCTCCTCATTCTCTCTCCTGCCAGCCCCTGGCAACCAACATTCTACTTTCTGTCTCTCACTTTGACTACTCTATGTACCTCATATAAGTGGAATCATACAATATTTGTCGTTTTGTGACTGGCTTATTTCACATAGCATAATGTCTTCAAGGTTCATCCACATTGTAGCAGGTGTCAGAATTTCCTTTTTAAAGCTGAATAATATTCCATTGTGTGTATATACCACATTTTGTTTATCCATTATATCATTGATTTTTTAAGTAGAAATTTTTATCTATATATCATCTAAAAACTAGAAAAAATGATTTCAAAACACTATTTCCTTTCTTCCACTTCCTCTGGGATAATTTAAATAGCATAGGAATTATCTGCTCCTTTAAAGTTTGAAATAGTCCATTCACTTGTGAAACTGGGCCTGGGCCCTTTTTTGAAGTGAGACTCTTTGACAGTCAGGTACACTCCTTGGAAGAAAAGCTATGCTGTGTAAAACCACCATAATTTATCTAAAATAGATAGGGACAAAAATTAGACAAAAAAATCAGGAGGTAAGGAGTAAATGTGAAATTTTTCTTATCTCTCAGAGGGTGAGTCAAAGGTACCATTTCACTTTTGAAGTTGAAAAATTGAGAATTATAGGCTTAAGCATGGTGCTTACCGTCATAAAAATAACCACCAGTAGAACTAAAAGTGAATTGCCTATGCTCCCATTTAGAAGATTAAAAAAAAAAAAAAAAAAAAAGACTAAAGGAAAGAGAAAACCTAGCCCTTGGAGCAACAGATAGAAAACAAAGGAAACAGAAATAGTGAACTGGCCTTTTGTCATGGGGTCGGGGAGGGCATGGGAGGAGCCAGGTAGCTTGTGCCTTTTTTTCCTGGCGTCTTCATTTTTACTTTGGTTTAAATTATTTTGCATATGGAGATACCAAGGTTGTGCTATGCATCTGTGGCCTGTTCCTAGTTTGAAAAAGACGTCTTCTTATTCATTTTGATTATTTTTTATTTCGGCGGGTATCCCCTAGGGGGATTATACATATGCACATTTACTCAACCATCAAGTCCCAACTTGACTTTGAATAGGAGAAATATGCCCCCTAAATATGTTTATTGCTCTTGAATTAATCTTTCCAAAACACTTTGTTAACCACTAACCTAGATGAGTTTTGTAGGCCCTTCAGCTCCCTCTGTGTCTGTTTTGGTTTCTCTGTCTCTCTATCTCTCTGTCTCTCTCCTTCACACACACACACACACACACACACACACACACACACACACAAATCTAAGACCTGTTTCTGAACATTGCGTATGACCCCATAACACTACACGGCAGAAGCAATAGGGAAGCAGTCTTGGTTTGGAGTAAGAAAGAATGTGTTGATAATCAGAGCTATTCAAAGATATGAAAAACCATCTCACAAGGCGGTGAGTTCTCTGTTATTGGATATGTGTAAGCCCAGGCTGGATAATCACCACCTCAGAGGTTTTCAGGCCATTCAAGCATCTCAAGGGGATTTAGAAGAAATCTGAAAACAAAAGTGGTTTCTTGTATTTAGAGGTGGGGAGTGAGCCAGAAGAGAACCACAGAAGCCCCTGGGCATGGGGAAACCTGGGTTGGGAGCTGGGGGAGCACTAAAGGAGATTTGCTAGGACTCTTTTACTCAGTTGAGTCTTCTTTCTAGAACCACAGAAATGTTCGTCTCTCCCCCAGGCCCTGATCAGTTTTGAGTTTGGGAACACAACAGTATTGTGGAGCTGCAGGAATAGCCTAAGGTAAGAGACACCACAACTGCAATGTTGACTCCAGCCCTTGTTCCTAAGTGCAAAACTACTGGTTCAGCAGGCTTGGATAGTTGCCCAAGGGACCTGTTCTAATGAATAGCCTAGAAACACTGGAATACATTCTCAAGTGTGTAAATAGTGCTTCTGACATATTTGAGGGGACTTGAAAACAGTTTAAGTTTTAAACTGTTTAAGTTTTAAAACAGTTTAACTGATCCTAATCAGTTCAACCAAATACACTGAGTATCTCTAATAGCAGGCACTGCTGGCTGGGTAGGGGCCCAGGGAGGCCAGGGTAGGGGCCCCAAGATGATTAAGACTGAGTTTGTACTCTCCACAGCAGCCTCACAGCCTCGGAGAAGAGAACCACACAAATCCAAGTGACTGCCAACCCAAGGCCCACCCCTAAGTGCTGTGGTCCAGTAAGAAGATGAGGAAAGGAAGTGGGAATGCTCTGGGCCAGCTTGGAGTAGGGAGGAAGAGGGAACGGGAAGCTTGGAAAGTTCATCTCAGATTTAGGGGGGAAGCCCTAAAGGGAAGAGCGTCCCAGGCTGTGAGGACCCCAGTAGGCAAACACCAGAGGTGGCAGTGGGCGAGACACGAGTAAAGAAGGGTTGTTCACATCTCCAGCGTCTGTTTCCCTCCATTACCACAAAAGCCTCCAATTTCCTTTTGGGGGTGCCAACCCCTGTCACCCTCTTGGGGTGACAGCGGTTCACCTCCAAGACCCTCTCCTTTCAGGTCTGCCAATCAAAGCACCGATTCTTCTGGGCCACAGTGATTGGCTCAAGCTGACTCTATGGCTTGGGCCCGCCCAATCAGAGTGAAGCCCATGAGCACATGCGCTTTGTTCCTCCTTTGAACCTGTGAGAAACAAAATCCAGAGCCCCCGCCATCTTGCGTCTGTGGGAGCTGGAGGGGGAGGGACTGCAGTGAGCAGGGTGGCTGAGGTGAAGCCACCAAGGTTCATCACCGAATTGAATCACCTCCTAGGAAGAGGCTAATAAGGCCTTCCTGGAATTGGAGGTGAGTTCAAAGTTCTTGGAAAATCACTGCAGAATTTTGTTTGAAACAAAAGAGGAAGGAAATGGGTAGTGACAAAAGTGTTTTCCCATGTCCACGAAACCACTTTATCTGGGTTTCTCAGCTACCTTGAAACCAAGAACAGGCTACTCGGGGTATTCTAGCCCCTGGGGAGTGGGCTCTCTAAGAAGTAAGTGAGAAGTCGGGGGCCTGTGGCAGTCTGATGTGAATTAGTGTTTGTCCATTCCCAGGAATGCAAGCATCACTGGGGGGTCCTGGGAGTAACCGGTTTCTGATCCCGGTCATGAGTTTCTGATCATGAGCTGCCTTCCCGTAGGGCCCAGATTCAGTGACCAGCCACACCCGAGAAGAGAGAATATTTCTGCCACTTGGTCCATCCTTTGTGGAAAAAATCTTCTGTACTGAGGAGTTTGAAAATTACCCTAGAGGGAGTAGAATCTGTTAAAAGTTTGTTTTTCAGAAGGAATGAGACATCAGAGCTATGCTTTAGAGATAAGGAATCCTAGGGGAAAGAATGGATTGCAAGGAGAGAGATTAGAGGCAAGAAGATGATTTGAGAGGTTGTCTTTTAATCCATGACAGACAACGCTGACCTGGCCTGGGGCTGTGGCAGCAGGGAGAGAACAGGGGACCAAAGTGATGGACACTGGCAGTAGAATTAACATTTGTTTTATGTGGAGGGTAAAGACAAAGACAGGATCAGAGGTGATTCCCTGGTTTCTGGCTGGAGTAACTCAGGAAATGGTCCACTGAGATAGACTCTTAAAAATCCCTTCAATTACCAATCAAGTAGAGTGTCCCCAGTTTCATGTATACAACCTTTGTACACTAAAGCTTTTTGTACATCTGAGCCAAACTGAAAAGAGCGTGTGAGTGAGCAAAGACTATCTTAGAAAGGATACACAAGAAACTCCAAGGAGACAAACTCAGCAGCTGACAATAGAGTGTGAATGCACTGATTATTCAAAATATAAATATAGTTTAAAAATTTAACTATATAATCAAAATTTAAGAATAAAAGCAGTACGGGATTTCCCGGGTGGTCCAGTGGTTAGGACTCCTCACTTTCACTGCCAAGGGCCCGAGTTCATTCCCTGGTCAGGGAACTAAGATCCTACAAGCCTCATGGCACAGCCAAATAAATAATAAATAAATAAATAAATAAATAAATAAATAAATAAATAAATAAATAAATAAAAGCAGTAGCAAGACAAGCGTGTGTCACCCATCAGTACTGTCACCAAGCTCAGAATTTTTCAGTTGATAATAATAAGACAGGAGCTTCATCAGGACAATACAGGGAGGGCTCTACATCCTTCCTCCTGTAGTTCTCTAGTAGGTAACTATTTGACCACAGTTCACAGCCTCTCTCTTTGTCATATACACATCCCACTGCTTTCAAGGAAAGCAAATAATCCTCAGAGATAATAAAGTCTAAATTCCACATTTTTTCGTTAAAATGGTAAATTGTATTTATTTTACTATAATAAGAATCATATAATATACACATATGTATACATATACATTTATACAGTACATATACATACAGATACATGCATATATAAAAGAAACACTAAAAAGCTATAAGCCAAATGTCAACAATGAATTGTGAAGTCTGAATCGTGAGATTATGAGATTTTTACCTTCTTTGCATTTTTCTGCATTTTAAAATTTTTCTGTCATGAACACATTACTTTTTTTTTTTTTTTTTGGCTGCATTAGGTCTTTGTTGCTGCATGCGGCTTTCTCTAATTGCCCTGAGCGGGGTCTACTCTTGGTTGCAGTATGCGGGCTTCTCATTGCGGTGGCTTCTCTTGTTGTGGAGCACGGGCTCTAGGCGCGCAAGCTTCAGTAGTTGTGGCACACGGGCTTAGTTGCTCCGTGGCATGTGGGATCTTCCTGGACCAGGGCTTGAACCTGTGTCCACTGCATTGGCAGGCGGCTTCTTAACCACCGCACCACCAGGGAAGCCCGAACACATTACTTTTTCAGGGAAAAGTAAGTGTGTTTCTTTAAATCCATTTGAGTTTGCTTGAACAGGCTCTTTGCTTTGGCCAAGGAGGAGGCAGGCCCTAGAGGCAGATGCACGTGTGTTCCACAGCAGGAATTTCTCCTCTCCAGCCCTGCCCTCCACCTTTACAAGGTGATTGCAGGCTTGCAGAGCTCATAAAGAGTCTCCCGCTCACACATGGGCATTGTCAGAGGGCATGTACAAGGTCTCTTTGAATCTCATAGATGAATTTATGGCTGTTTCATAAGGGATTCCTCCCGATGGCCCCAGAAGCTATGTTGGGACTGTTCTGCCTGACTTACAGCCAAGAGTCATGTCAAGGCTGCTTGTGGTAACAGCACAGTGCAGTGGGAAAAGTGACACAGATGAGTCAGCCGTGGAATTCTGCAGTGTGACCATCAGCCCAAGACTCCCCCTCTCTGACACTTCCTTCCTTCATTGATAAGATGAGGGGATCATTAATTCCACATTTTAAAAGCAGTATAATTTTTTCCTGAAATCAGACCCACAATGGATTTTGAGTTTTGCATCATTTGCAAAGCAATTTCTGTTTCTTTCTTCTGCTTCTACTTATGCAGAGACCTGAGGCCCACTACAATGCCTTGTCTAAAAGCAGAACCACTAAACCTTGGTGACACAAAGAAATTGCCACAGAAACTTTGAAATTTAAGAATTTTTGTTTTGCTTTGTTGTTTGTGTTTTTGATTTTTTACTTTGAGCCGGGTCAAATTTTTAGCCTTGATGTATTCCCTCACTGATCTTTGAAGATAGAAGAGAAGTCCCCAGAGGCCAAGGTGGGGAGAGTGATAGACAGACAGGATGGCGGGGAGCACCACTTAAAGTTCTGTTAAAAAGCAAAATTCACCTGAGTAAATTTGAAGATCAGTTGGCTTTATGCAGCAATTCATAAATCGAACAGCATCCCATCTAGCAAGTATGCTCCAAGGAACTGTACAAAATGGAAGGTTTTGAAAGGCAGCGAAGGGGTGGGACAAAGAAGTCATAAACAAAAGAAGGGGTTATTTCAGACAAGGTCACCTTCCTTTTCGGGAAGGCAGGGGTCTATGTGGCAGACTACCTCACTAGTACTGGCCAGGAAATTCCAGACTGACTGGTTAAAGTCACTTTCATGGGATGGGCTAAAACTGCAATTTGGTTACATGTTAAGTCTTGGTTTACTGATGTGGGGCATAGCACAAGTGACTTCATTTTGGGCCTGTTGTTTCTTTGTTTAACAGTTCTATTTGAGTAGAATAGGCATGGTAAGAAAAAACACAAAATGTTAACAGAGGTTTTCTCCCAGTGGAATTATGGGATTTAATTTCTCCAGATTATTGACAGTGCGCATATATTACAGTTTTGTTTTATATTGTATTTCAATAAAAACAAATCAGTATAAAGATTCCTAGATACTGTAAGAGACTCATTAAAATCATTTTGTAGTTTTTTTTTTTCTGCAAACAAAAGACCTTTTTTTAATTAAGAAAAAAAATCATTTAAAATTGCAAATGCTTTTCTTTTTTTAACGAAAAAACAATTAGCAATGATTTTTTTCCAGTGAATAAAAACTTCCCTAACAGGCTTGCTCTAAATGTTAAATTTTAAAAGTTTCAGTATTGTAGTGCTACCTCCATACACAATAGCTAGCATGATTAAAAGTTAAAATCTTTCTTGAAACACAGAAAGTCATTATAATGAATAATTGAAAATTAAAAAAAATTTTAATTCAGTGTTTTCCTAAAAGTAGCGTCATATTTTAAGTACTCATTAGAAAAATGAAGCTGCAAAGTAATTTGTAAAATGAGACCATACAAATAAATAGGTAATTTACAAGAAAATTAATTATCCTTCTAAATTTTTAGGTGTCATATAAAAACAAAAAATGTTAAAAATAAATTTTTACAATGGGAGAAGTGTCTAAGAGAGTGGGGGGAGGCTTCTGAGGGTAATGATACTACTACTGTATTTCTTAATCTGAGCACTAGCAATACAGGTATATTCACTTGAGAAAACTCATGGAGTTGTACGCTTATGAAATGGGCACTTTTCTGTATGTGTGTTATTCTTCAGTAAATAATATTAAAAACAAAAATAGGGAAGTCAAACAGAATTGAAGGTCACAGAATTTCAGGATGAGGACTGAGACTAGATTGTTGGCTATTGTGAATAATCATAATAGCTACCATGTACATGGCTGATTATTATTATATTGAACACTTACCACGTGCCAGGAATTACTCAAAGCACTTTGCATATATTCATAAATTTAATCCTTCCTTATCCTATGAGGTATGTACTATCATAATCCTCATTTTACAGATGAGAAAACTAAAGTAAAGAGTGGTTAACTTGTCCAAGGAGGTTATAAAGTACTCTTTCTAGAAGTGTATAGTGAATGAGAAGAGAGAACAGTAATTCATGTAGAAAGCAGAAAGGTTTGTTTTTTGTTTTTCTGTTGTTTTAGGCAGGGTTGAGTGCATTTATGGTTCAAGGAGAGAAGACAGAGAGAGTGGGGGAAAGAGAGCAAAAGTGCTTGATCCTCCCCCAGGAGGCCAGAAGGGGATGGATCAAGAACCCATATTTGTACAGTTTTGCCCTGAAGATCTGAAGAAAGGCGAGGTCTGTGCAGTGGAGAGCCGAGAGAGCCTCACATCAGGAGATAGTGAGAGCCTTTGCTGAGCCAGAAGGAGGCCCGGAGTGGGTAAAGAAAGCTGGAGAAAACCTGCAGTGAGGATTACTCAGTGTTTATGACAGTTAAAATGATGGCAATTGCTCATTTCTGGATCCCACCTCAGGCCTGCTGAATCAGACTCTCTGGAGGTGGAGCCCCAGTGCCCGTGTTTTCAACAAGCTCTGAAGGGGGTTCTGATAAACCCTGAGTTTGAGAGACATACTGGCTTATGAGGTCCACAGGCCTCAGAAGATGAAGGAAAGATGGTCCATCCACCCTGTGAGACAGCATGAAGGCATAGTTTTCCCTGGGATTGCAACTTTTTAAGGCTCTCCGAGTGATTCTGACATAGGTGGTCTGTGGATACACTGGGGAAATTTGGCCTCTATAGTGACAGTACTAAGCATGTGGGCTCTGGAGCTAGATTCTACATACTACTATATATCTCCCATTGCACATTTGGCAAGTTAGTTAACCTCTCCATGCCTCAATTTACTCATCTGGAAAAATGGGGCTAATAATAGATAGTACCCACTTCGTAGGGTTGTTGTGAGGATTAAATAAGTTAATGTATGTAAAGTGCTTGAAACATAATAAACACTTAATGCTCAATAAATATTAGCTATTAATGTTGCTATTTTTATTATTCACCATAGTTGGGGGGGGCCCATGGCCACTGAAAGTATGATCTATGAAAAGTAGCTTAGGCAATGGGATGTTCAAGCAGATTCATGAAAAGCACCCAAAGAGTAGAAAAGACAGTCTTGTGACCAGAGAAGAGCTCACGAGGAGACAGGAAAACAGTGGCAAAATGAGGGCTGTACCCTCTCCTGGCTGGTCTTACTAGGGTTCCTGGCTGGCAAAGACAGTCAGTGACCAGGTGTACTGGAGCTACAACCTACAGAAGTAGTGAATGAAGGCGCTGGGGGCAGTGGGAGTGGCAGAGAGATAAAAGTGCTGGTATACCCTCTCCAGGTGGATAGGAACCAGTACTGCATCAAGGACTAACTACTTAAAACCTGCCTTGTTTTGCCTCTGGTGGGAAGTACCAGGTTCTAAAAATGTTCTCAAAAGAACAAAAGTCCTTTATTATTCAACTGACTAAAGGCCTGCCATTAGATTCTAAGCCGAGCCTCTTTGACGTGCACTTGGATCCCAATCTTCAGCCACGGGTGCAGGCTGCTGCTTAGCCTCTTGATCCCTCTTTCTGCACCTTTGCACTTAATCCTGCTAGGGTTCCAGTTAAGGGAAGCCCAGATGGCTGGGGAGAGAACTGGAACCCAGGTCTCATGAGAAGCAGTTGAAGGAGCCGGAGCTGTTTAGCTTGGAGAAGAGAAGACCAAAGGCAGTGTGGTTTCCATACCTCTGAAGGACTGTTACAGGACAGCAAGAGCAGATGGGGTACAGGCCTCAAGAGACAGAGCCAGGACCCATAAATGGATAGAAACCGTGGGAAAGCATATTTCAGCTCAACACAAGGAACTGACTTTCTAACAGAACTGGTCACCCATGAATCAGAATAGATACCTTGTGAGGTAATGAGCTCCTTGTCACTGGAGTGCAAGCTGAGATTGGATGACAACTTGATAGCAGAGAACACTGAAATGTCTGGTTAAACTTTACAGCTAAAACACTTGTTCTGTGCTTGTGTTCAACAGCCTGGTTTGATTCCATAACCATTTGGTGTTCTTAACCTTGCTTTAGTATCCGGTAACCAGGTCACATCTAAATCTACTAGGGAATGGTTATTGGGGAGCACTGTGAGTTTCTCGTAGGCCCCATGTGGGTCCATTCGTGTCTCTCCCTTCTAGCTACCATCACCTCACCCCGCCCAGACTGCCTACAAAGTCAGATACACTGCTCTAGTTCCCAGCTTTTTTGCTGTCCCTGAAACAGACTCATAGGCACTTTAGGATTTAGGGTATAGAGTCAATGATAGAAGGTGACAAAACAGAAAATATGGCAGGTAATCCAGCGCCCAAGAACTTTGACCAAGTTCCCATGGCAGTTGTCCATGGTCTACTAAACAAGTGCTTCTCAAACTTTAGTGTGAATCGAATCGCCTGGGATCTTGTTAAAATGCAGATTCTGGGACTTCCCTGGTGGCACAGTGGTTAAGAATCCGCCTGCCAATGCAGGGGACATGGGTTCAATCCCTGGTCTGGGAAGATCCCACATGCTGCGGAGCAAGCCCGTGCACCACAACTACTGAACCTGCGCTCTAGAGCCTGAGAGACACAACTACTGAAACCTGTGCACCTAGGGCCTGGGATCCACAACAAGAGAAGCCACCACAATGAGAAGCCCGTGCACCACAACGAAGAGTAGCCCCTGCTCACCACAACCAGAGAAAGCCCGTGCACAGCAACAGAGACCTAACACAGCCAAAATTAAATAAATAAAATGCAGATTCTGGTTCAGGGAGCCTGAGATTCTGCATTTCTAACAAGCTTCCAGGTGCTGCTGATACTGCCAGTCCATGGATCTAAATCATTATACAAATAGGAGGGTTGTTGCTGTGGTTATAGTTATCATTGTGATTATCATTCATCGTTCTGTGGCAGAGGTGTAATAAGAGTTGCAAACTCAGGGCCTCCCTGGTGGCGCAGTGGTTGGGAATCTGCCTGCTAATGCAGGGCACACAGGTTCCAGCCCTGGTCTGGGAGGGTCCCACATGCCGCGGAGCGACTGGGCCCGTGAGCCACAGCTGCTGAGCCTGCGCGTCTGGAGCCTGTGCCCCGCAACGGGAGGGGCCGCGATGGTGAGAGGCCCGCGCACCGCGATGAGGAGTGGCCCCCGCTCGCCGCAACTGGAGAAAGCCCTCGCACAGAAACGAAGACCCAACACAGCCAAAAATAAATAAATTAATTAAAAAAAAAAAAAAAGTAACAAATGTTCAAGTGCAATTGGTGTCTTAAAAAAGAAAAGAAAAGAGAAGAAAAGGCCAGGAAGGCAATGGCTCCTCCTTGGAAGAAAAAAAAAAAAAAAAAAAAGAGTTGCAAACTCAAATGCCCATCAGCATTAATAAAACTGGGTGAGAGAAGGAAGATGTAAGACAATGAATTCTAAAGTATTTCGATTGAGACCCAACATAGCACCAATTACAGAGGGTAAACACCTAGCAGCCACCAGTCCAGGAGCTCTGTGAGTCTACATCCACTCCGCATGTGTGTGTAATTCTTTGTGAGAATCTTCTCATCTTGATGTCAGTTTGGTAGAGGTCCCAGGGGTTCTGAGAGGGGAACAAAAAGTGAAATCAGTTGCTCTTCAGGTGCCTCTGGACTCCCTGGGGCCTAGAGCACCCCCCTTTTTTGCCCAAGTGAAGGCCTCCTTGGTACTTTGCTCAAATTTCTCCCTTCAAAACAGAGGGCTCATTTTTCTACATTCAACACAATTCACAATGGGTGTCTCTATTTCAAGCCCCGCACCCCCCCCCCCACATGTACATTAAACAGAAGGTTTGCTGCAGTCATTTTTGGCCAGTAGACCACAGGATAGAGTCCAGGTCAGAGAGCTAAGAGGTGAACTGGGCAAAGGCCAGAGTCAGGCTCTGCGCCACAGGAGAGTCCCAGACCAGTACTCTGTCCATAGGTTTGGGGAGAGAAACTCCTTTGGAAAGGGACATGATGATTTCTCATGCTGTCAGTCAAGCCAGATCAAAGGATCCCTGTGAACATTTGCCTTTGCTCTGAATCTCCCAGATGGAGGAGATCTTAGAGAGTGCCAGTTAGTCCAGCTCACCACTGCCACCTCACACCCAGTAACACCTTAATGTCTTCTCTATTCCCCAAACATATTTTTGAGTTGGCCTTTATTTTCCTGAGTGAGCTTTCTTCCCCAAACAGAATTTTATCTGCCAGGAAAACACTGTTCTTGGGCTCAGTTCCTGGGTATAAGGTAGTCTTAAGGGAATGTGAGCTCTTTAAGATTTCAAGGCCTAATGCCTCTGTCAGGGTCAGGTGCTAGAATTCACAGTTCTCAGTGAAAGTATTGTTCTTCCACAAGAGGCCCATCCAATAAGAAAAATGGCAGCAGACTTAAGCCCAAGTCTATAATCAGGGATAGGAAACCCCACCTCAACCCCCTTGGTACCCTTGGGAAGTGGCACTGGAGAGTAAAACCCAGTTTATTCTACAGAAGAGACAGGATGTTGTGCTCCATTTTCTCACACGGCCCCCAGCCCTCTTTCACGATGCAAGCACCAATACCTCCCCGAAAGGGATTGTGCTAACTTTCAAGAGTGGGCAGCCCATCATTGCACATGACTGGGGCACAGAACCAAATGAGCCAAGAGTGGGAAACATGGAGTATGGCAAGAAGGGAGAAGCACTCGGAGAATTAGCTGCCTCCCCTGGGCAGAAGGAGAAACTGCTTCCAAGGTTCTAGGGCGTATGCCTCTCACGCTTTGCTCTGGACACATAGGGGGAGTCTGTCCCCCCAGGGGCATCAAGTGAGACCTCTACCAGCCTGTGTCTCCACACCCTCCCCCTTAATTGCACCTCTGTGCTGGATCAAGGTTGATTAGAACTTAGAGAAGCCGAGATGTCTGCCAGCTGGCCCTGCACAGGTGTGATGAGAATAGTGACGGCAGCCCCAGCCGGGCATGAAGGTAGGCCCCAGTATGGAGAACCAGAACGACCCAGTTGGGTCTACTCCCAGGTGGACTGCTGCTTGGTAGGAACGTCCAGCTGTTGCAGAGAAACTGTGTTGAACTGCGGGAAAAGCTTGCTTTGGGAATCAGTCCCATTAGGTTGCAGTTCAGCTCCCCCACTTTCTAGCTCTGCGAACTTGACCAGGTTACTTCACTGCTCTGTGCCTCAGTTTCCCTATCTGTGAAAACAGAGAGGTACCTACCTCTTAAGTGTACCGTGAGGATTTAATGAGGTATTTGTAAAAGCACCTGACACAGAGCATGTGCTCAATAAGTGTTTCTTCCCTTTCCTTGGCTTGGCAGAATATGTTTACTGAGGACAGGTGAGATCCACAGAGGCCAGCCCTATCCCTTGGACTGGTGTCAAATTGGAGGCCTCTATATACCATGCCCAATAAACAAAAATAAGACCAGAAGAAGGTTAAACAAAGCTGCGGTCTGCCTGCCTGCCAGCATAACAGTGTCCTGTCCATCAAATCCATAGTTGATCCTCTTGGATCCATCCATGGGCATGTTTGAGGGAGTAATACCTCTATGCCAGGCTTGTCATAGTCTGGTCTTCTTGTGACCAAAAGCAGTCATTTGCAAGACAGCTGGCCTGAGGAGCGGCTTTCCTATGTGAAGTTAATTAGTCCATGAAGTAGTTGGAACTTTGCTCCCTCCTGCATGGAGCCCCCACAAACCACCCCCCCCCCACCCTTCTCCTAGCTAACCTCTCCTCCTGCTGGCCTTGACCTGAAACATTAATTCTGCAGGGAAGCCTTCCAGACTACTAAACTAGGCAGAGTAGCTGTACTTTCCCTGAGCACTTTGCACACCGACAAGTAATGAAACAATTGCACATTTCTGTATAAAGACTGTTTTCGCCTCTAGACTGGAAGCTCCTGAGGGAGGGACAAGGCCTGTTTTGTTCAGCTCTATAACCCCAGCATCATGGTATGTGCTCAAAATATTTGTTGACTGACTAGATGATGCCTGCAGTCCCTCTCAGTCTTAGGATTCTAGGGTCACACAGGTAGGCTGTTCCTCTGTAACCCGCAATGGCAAGGCCATGGTTAATTAGCCAGAGTCAAATCTGAGCAGGGTTTGGGATACCCTGAAATATGACATCTTTTTTTCCGCTCTATTTCTCTCCTTTCTCATCACCATCTCTATTGAGGTGGTAACAGAATCTTGAGCAGCCATTCAGCCTCTGCCATAGTGGAGAGGGAGAATTAGCCAGCAATCCTAACAGCTCTTTTGAGTTCTGACAAAGGAGAGCAAGCCAGGATACACCTGGGTATATACACCCAGCACCAGCTCTGGGTGTTTCAGATCCCAGATCAAGGTCCTAAGTCCTGGGTGACAAAGATGAAGTCCCTAATTGCCCAACCTGGCATACAGTCTGAGGCTGGCAGATGTGTAGGAGAGGCCTGGATCAGAGAGTCATGAAAGCTCAGACTCTGACTGCCAGGAGAAATATGGTTTCTGGAGTCAGAGGTGAAGAAGCTTCCCTCCTGCTGAGAGCTGGAGGAGAGTTCCAGAATGAACAGGAAGTTCAGCACAGAGAGAGACAGCCGAGAGGGAGCCCTGAAGGAGCCATCCGTCAGAGGCTCAGATTGCAACTGCTCTTCTGTGTGTTGGCTTAAAAAATCAAATTCCATTCTCAACAAATTTCCTTATTGCATGCAAGCTGCTCTAATTTCAAGAATGTCCGATATGAGGCCAAACACAATTACACTTTAAGCACAGCACTCACTTGAAATATAGCATAAATTTCTAAACCAATTTTAATCACATTACAGAGAGGGCAGACATGCTCAGAAATCTGAAATTCCACCTTATCCAGAGAGCCTCTCCTGATTAGTTAGAAGAGTGGCCAATTTGCTGGCTCTGCCCTGCCTATTCTCTTGTTCTCTCTCTGCTGTCAGGTATGGATTTATCCTTATTCTTTTACATAATGTAGATGTGTTTGTCGATTATTCATTCTGCCCTGGTTACCTGTTCGCTTGGTTAATCACATGCAGCCTTTCAGCTGTTTGTTTCTGGTTCCCCTCTGTAAGCCTAGGCCTGGCTTTGGATTCCTTTCATGCAGGGCTTGCCCCAGCCCCAGCCCTGCCAAGGTGTTTAATAAGGGTTCTTTGAGAATGAAAGATCTAGGAGCCACAGACCAGACCAGTCCAGGTGGTGTATGGGCCAATATGTGGCAGTGAGTCCAAGCTCCCCAGAATGTAGGCGTAGGTGACTTCTGTCTGGCAGTGGGTCCAAGCACCTTAGCATCACTCCGGTCTGGGACACTGGCACACTCCTTGTGGGCCACCATCACTAGAGATGCCTGTATATATTTTTCTGCCATGGGGTGGCTGGAGAAAGGACCATCTGGGCGCTCCCTATGATTACCAACCCACTGACCAAGACTTGAAGGAATCACACTTGGGGTGGGGGGGGTGGGTGACTGATAGTAGAGAGACCAGAAACTAGCCAGTTACAGGGTCTGCAACTGACCTTTGGAGTCCTTCCAGGTGGAAAAATCTAGGTTGCTGATCTCTGGGTTACCCCAAAGGCTTCAGGACCATCATTCAGGTGGGAAAGGACTCCAGGCTCCACAGACAGCTTGAATCTCATGCTCACTTGTTCTTACTGGCGTGTGTGTGTGTGTGTGTGTGTGTGTGTGTGTCTCTGTCTGTCTCTCACTTGCACTGTTTCTGTCTCCAAATGTGTGTGTGTGTGTATACTTATATACCATCTCTTTCTCCTTTCTCTCTCTCTTTTCTCTCTGTCTTTCTCTGGGTCTCAGTCTCTCTCTCCTCTCTTGCTTCATTTCTATGTATGTACACGTGTCTCTTTAGTTTCTCTGCATCACTGTCTCTCAGTCTCTCTTCTCTCCCCCTTTCTCTTCCACCACTACTCATTCCTCTCTCTGTCTCCTCTCTCTCTCTTTTCATCTCTGTCTCTCTCGCTCTGTCTCTGTCTGTCTGTGTGTCCTCTCTCCTCTCTCTCACTCTTTCTTCACTGCTTACTTCACATGCCCAGATACAGAAACACCCATTTTTTCCCTTTGACAAACCCACACATTTAAAAAGGTAATTTCACTTAGAAATGAAGGGAAAGGAATCTGTCCCAGAGCACAGATGTTGCCTCAGTCAGGATGCTAAACCAAACCCCTTAACGCTTCTTCTTTTTTCTTTTTCTTTTTTTTTAAAATTTATTTATTTATTTTTGGCTGCGTTGGGTCTTCGTTGCCGTGCACGGGCTTTCTCTAGTTGAGGCGAGCGGGGGCTACTTTTCACTGCGGTGCATGGGCTTCTCATTGCGGTGGCTTCTCTTGCTGTGGAGCATGGGCTCTAGGCGCATGGGCTTCAGTAGTTGTGGCATGAGGACTCAGTAGTTGTGGCTCATGGGCTCTAGAGCACAGGCTCAGTAGTTGTGGCACGCGGGCTTAGTTGCTCCGCGGCATATGGGATCTTCTCGGACCAGGGCTCAAACCCGTGTTGCCTGCATTGGCAGGCAGATTCCTAACCACTGCACCACCAGGGAAGTCCCCAACACCTCTTCTGGTGTGTGTTGAGATCACAGGGCTTGAGTTCCCACAGAAACTGCTGTCCTCCCAGAACCTGGCTCACTGCGTTATTCACGCATTTGATGACAATTTCCTGGGGCAGGTAGAATCAGATGGAGGAGTTGGGAGATGAAGATAGACTCGATGGAATAGATAACAGACTTTTAAAGTCCATCCCTGTTGTGAGATTCTGGGATTCTGGGATTTTATGCCTGTAACTTACTTGAACCTGAAATAATCCGACAGTATTCAGTTCTGGGCTTCATACATTAAGAGGAACAAACCAGAATATGTCCAGAAGAGAGTGAGTAGACTGGAACAGGGACTCGAGACCATGTCACCATCTCACAGATGACATGAATTAAGTGTCGACTGTGTGCAAGACACTGGACTAAGCACTGGCCATACAGAGATTAATAAGGCACAGCCTTTTGACTTCACAGAGTGATCCAATCTAGCAATATGAGTTTAATAATTATAGCCCACACTCACCAACTGCTTCCAATATGCCAGACACTGTTACAAGATTTTTGCATGTATTATCTGGTTTAGTCCCCATTTTACAGGTGAGGAAACTGAGACACAGAGAAGTTACATTTGGTGACAGTTTAGTACCTGAAGATTTATTGTAAGAGTTAGGACTGTCTAGCCTGAAGAAGAGAGGATTCATGGGTCTCTTGTCTTCAGACTTCTGTGAGAGTCCAAGAGAACAGATGTATTTGGATGTGGCCCCAGAGGGCAGAGCTGGAACCCAGGAATGGAAGCAGACTTGGACTCAATACAAGGAAGAAAATCTGTCTTAGGACTCAGAGTAGTCCATGGCTAGAACAGGCTTCCCGGGAAGGGAGAGGGATGTCTAAGCAGAGGCTGCATGACCATTCAGGAAGGGGGGAGGGGAGGATGTGTCTAAAGTTCTCTTGTAGTGCCAGTGGGCTGGCACATCTCCATTTTCTGGCTGCACAAATGTGGGGACTTCCGTGGTGGTGCAGTGGTTAAGAATCCACCTGCCAACGCAGGGGACACGGGTTTGATCCCTGGTCTGGGAAGATCGCACATGCCGTGGAGCAATTAACCCGTGCATGACAACTACTGATCCTGCGCTGTAGAGCCCGTGAGACACAACTACTGAGCCTGTGTGCCACAACTACTGTACCCTGTGCGCCTAGAGCCCGTGCTCCGCAACAAGAGAAGCCACCGCAGTGAGAAGCCCATGCACCACAATGAAGACCCAATGCAGACAAAAATAAATTAAAAAAAAAAAAGACCCAAATGTGATACCTTTAAAGTCCTCTGTGAATCCACACTTCAGCTGCTAGAGAGAAACATGTCTCCCTCTGTACACAGGAAACCCCCTGTGGCCTGCTTATGGTTATCTTCTTTCACATGTTTCTCATTTCTCTTACCCCTCTCCAAGAGGTTTGGGCCGTGCCTTGCAAAAGAATCCCACCCACAGTCTTTCCCCATAGTTTCCTATTCAGGCCTTGGGCTGATACTGTTGCTGTGGAACTGCAGACCAAGAGCCAAGCAATGACTGTTTCTCAATAAGGTGGTCAGACCACACCGGATGACCAACAGGCCAGTCACCACCAGCCAGGTCCACATAGCCCAAAGGCTCCCATGCCTCATACACGGTAAACTGTGGTCACCCATTAGTCAAGCCCAGCAGCTGTTCTGCTACCAAGATAGATAGATACTCTGGCCTTCCTCTAGGTCTGGCCCTAAGCAGAGCATCCAGCAGTGGAGAAGATTGCTAGAAGTGGTCAAGCTTCTGAGGTGGTCAGGCACGACCCTCAGGGTCACTCTTTCACAGCTTGCAGGCTCTGGTAATGAAGGTCCAGACTGGCCAAGGGATAGCAGCCAAGGCCCTTGGTTGAGAAAGCTGCTCAGCTTGTAGCCAGAGAAGTCAAGGCACTGAGCTCCTAGAGGCAGGGAGGCTGTGCCTGGGAGTCAGTCATGCTATTGCCGTACCGTACAAAGAGAGCTTCCATGAACAGAAATGCAGGCCTCGGAATGTCCCTGCAGTTAAAGTCAGCCCCGTATTACCTGAGAGATCCAGGGAGCAAAAGGTGGCAGGGGCAGATTCCTGAATGTAAGACCCTGGGCTTCTTCCATGAAGGCCCAGATGCTTCACTAGGAAGACTGCCCTGAAAAGACTTTGGGCAGGGGGTGGGGTGGGGCTTTTGAGGGGCTCTTCCCCCATGGCCCCATGCCTCCAACACAGGTGAACCCCTTGTTCCTCAAGTCCATGGCTTCCAGCCTGGGCATAATTTCAAAGAATCAGGTGGGCAATGACTAAATAATATTCCCCCAGAGATCCAGAGATGTCAAGGGCAGAAGGACAGTGGAAAAGTAGGGACCGGCCTCAGAACTGGTGATGCCATGGGGCAGAGGGTTGTCACATTCTGGAAACAGTTCCAGGCCATTATGAGGTGCTGAAGGGCAGGAAGCCTACCAAGGAAGTCTCATGGGATTGCTGCCTACTTAGGTCAAGTGGGATATGCCAAGATAATGCGTTCAGGTTGGATGTTATATCATGGTACCAACTGCAACCCCCAAAGCTGGGGATAGGGGATTTGATTCTAGGAAGGCCAGGGAGTCGTCAGAGAGGTTAAAATAGAGGAGATGGTATTGGGTGGGTAGAAGTGGGAAGGTACTCAGTCAGTAATGACTCGGGTCTAATACCTGAAACTGGTATGCCCTCAGCTATGGATAACTGCAGGCCACTGGGGCTCAAGTGGAGCTGCCACAGGTTGGGAGGTTGAAGGTGGATATTCAATGAAGAGAATTCCTGGCCGAAATGAGCTCCTACAGCATGGACAAGCCAGCAAATTTCCAGAATGTAGCTGTTGCTCGGGTTGATGCCCAACAGAAAAGGGGATCCAAGAGGGCACCCCAAGCCAGGTGAGTCATGTGATTGTCTGAGAGATTAGGCTCTCCAGTGAGCTGAGTTTGGTCACCTGGTAAGCCGTCATGTCACTGATGAGGCAATTGGCTGAGAGGTCCAGAACCTGAGGGTGACACAAGAACTGGCACACTCTGTCATTAGCCAGGCAGTTATGGTCCAGGAGACTGGAGGCCAGGGTGAGGGAGCTGAGCCAACAAAGCTGGTTGAGGGCCTCTGAGGCCAGAGCCTCCAGCTAGCTACACCTAAAGTCCAGTCTTTGGTCGGGTCTCAGTTGCACCATCCCCTTTAGGGCTTTTACAAGGTTGTGAGAGAGGTCGAGTTGTTCCACACTTCCTGTAGCCCTGCCAGAAAAATTTGGAAGCCGAGGCCCTGGCAGGAAACACTCAGCCTGGCTGTCAGGGAGGAGGAGAGAGAAGAATATCCTGTGAGCTAGACAGAGTGGGGTGGAGTTGGGGAGGAAGAGCCAAACCCCATTTACACACACACACACACACACACACACACACACACACAAAAGGTCTTGAGTACCTCCCTTGGCACTGTCATATACATTACCTCACTCCAAGAAACAGGAGTAGTTTTTCCTGCTTTATAGATGATGAAAGAAGTGCAGAGAAGCAAAGTGACCTGCCCAGTGCACAGGATTTTAACCCAAGTCTGGCTGACTCGAAGCCTATGCCCTTTCCACTATTTATCTTGCCTCCTTGAGCATATCTTTTTCTAGTTCAAAAAGCCCTTGTTCTCTATGGCAACAGGAAATTTGTTTCTATACATGAATGAATCAGGCGATCCTACAGTACAATACAATCAATACAATCCTTGAATGTTACAGCTGGAAGAGACCTTAGAGACCATTTCTCTCTGACAATACTCTCATTTTATAGCTGGAACAACAAAAGGCTCAGAGAGGGGAAGAGACCTGTCCGAGGGGACAGCAAACCTGCGTCTGAGTCTGCCCGCTCACCCTGTTCCCCAGGAGCTCACCAAGTGGGGGTGAAGAAAGGAGGGAGAGACAACAATGAATCCATGTATAGATTCCTTAGGTAGACACTGCCTACCCCTGGTTACTCTTTTTTAATTTTTAAAAGATTTTTATTTTGGGAGATGTGGCACCCACTCAGGGCAGGAGAAACCTATTTCTAGCCTTTTCTTTTAGAAACAAGGTCAACCAGGGGGGTTCTCCTCCCACCCCCAACCCCACCCCACTCTCCCCGCAAAATAACTTACTGGGTACAAATGCATTTTGAGGTTAAAAACACATGGGTTTAATTCCTGACTTAACACTAACTAACCTAATAATCTTGGGCAAATTCTACCATTTCCCTGAGCCTCGGTTTCATCCATAAAATAATGACACTAATACCTCCCTCATCGGGTTGCTGTGGAGATGCAATGCAATGACATCTACAAAACACTTAACACAAAGTACCCGTATATAAGTATTCATTTGTCCCTTTCTTATCCACCACAAACTCCTGTATTTTCACCCCAGATGGGCCAGGAAGGCAAAAGTCCCCAGCATGGAGAAGATAGCAGCCTTGGGGCAGAGGGGCAGAATTTCTACTACTGCCCATGAGGTGCACAGACAGCAAGGCCAAAAGCAGGCTGAGTTCTGAATGGCCTTTGCTGTTGGACTCCTTTAGTTTTCTTCCAAACTGTGGGCCTGGGCTGGACCTTGGGTAGTTTTAAATAGTCCCATGCTGAGTAGGAAGTATTGATAAAAGATGGGAAAATCAAGAACCAACAATTCTCCCTGGGGAAAGATAATGCAGAGAAGGGGGTGAAGGTCTTTGAAAGTGAAAAAGAAACAGAGGAGAATTGCTGGGCTTTCCTAACATATTGGCGTGCCAAGAAATGAACAAAGTGAGATACCGTCTCTGGCTGGCTTATAAGTTTCCCTCAGTCCTTGGGGACCATTATAGGGAAGTCCCTTAAGTGGAAGGGAAATCCAGGCTCTGAGTAAATTCACCAGCCTCTCAGCACTTGTGTCATGGGACTCCGGCTTAGAGATGAGAGGGAAGTCAGAGGATGGGGTCCCCACTGAATCTGGGATAGGCCCCTACCGCTTGGCAGGTATTGGGCTATGTGCCCCTCCCTCCAGTCATTCAGTTAATTGGTGTCAGGTGCTACGGGGAATAGAAGAGCCTCAAGTCTCACCTGTATTTAAAAAAAAAAAAAAAAAAAAAAACTGTACCATAATTTCCTTCTCTGGACCTAGCACTCCTTCTTTTTTCAGGCAAGCTTTTAGAAAAACCTGGTTGCTGATTTCTTCCTCTGAAATAAATCCATGGTCTTCATCCATTGTTCTCTATCCCCACTACATCTTCTCCAATCTAAGCCCAGCTAATCTCTCACCTGCCTCCAGTCTCTGCCCTCCTTCAAGGCAGCTGAATCTCCAAGCCAGCAAGTGTAACCATCATTTCCTTGCTTTAAATTCTTCGATGGCTCCCCACTGCATGCCAGATCAAGTCCCAATCTTCTTCTCCATGAGGCCCTTTGTGATCTGGCCCCTGTCTTTATTTCTTGTCACTTCCCCACAGGAAACATGCATTTCAGCCATACTTAACTACTTACAGTTAGTCAGGGATATGCACATACTGTTTTGTGCCTTTCTTTATTTGCACATACCACTCTTTCTTCCTGGGATTCCCCTTCCAGCTTGACTGTCTGGCAGATTTTGACCTGACCTATGAGCTACAGCTGAAACATGGTCTCTTATGAAAAGACTTCCTGGATCTCTCACCTTTTCTTGGCTTCAACCTGCTAGTCACCTAAGCGGCACCCTCCTCATACTCCCTGGTCAGTTTTCGTCATGTTTGGTCTTATTTATCCCCACCGCTGCCCCTGATTTCTCTTCAATTGAGCCTTCTTCCATACCAGGCACTCTGCTAATGTTGTATACACACATTATCGCATTGAATCTTCTTACCACCCAGTGAGTTTGGAACCATTATTATCCTCATTTTACAGCTGAAAAAACCAAGGCTTGAAGAATCTGGGTCAGTTACCCAACATCACCCAAGATACAGGGTTAATAAGCAGCACAGTAGAGATTGAAACCCAGGCTGACTCAAAAGGCTTAAACCTGGCAATAAAGTACCTAGCCTTTACCCCTTTAAGGAGTGTAGTAACACCACTTAAGGGAGAGGCTTGCTGGGCTGGGCAGAAGTGGAGATATAATCTCTTTAGGTCCATGTTCCCTGATGTCCTAGAGGCTGCAGACAGTGACCTTGGAGCAGCCCAGTGGCTACTATCTATGGTTTCTTCCATTTGAGACAGAAAGCAGAAGGGGATAGGAAAGAAACTAGTACCTTTCTAAGGAGAAAAAGATGCAAAGCTTCAGGTACTAATGCTGCCTACTTCAACAGCTCACACAAAATCCCCTGGCCAAGCCTTGGCAGAGAAGGTCAAACAGTCCTGGGCAAGACTGACAGGCAGCGGGGAGAAAGCCGGAGGTGGGGGGCGGGGGTGGGGGTGGTGCTGCAAGCAAATGTAGCCAGAGTTCAGGCTCCAACTGCCACCTGGTGGTCAGCCTTAGAAAGGCAAGTGGATGGGGCTGGCTGGAGCCCTGTCTTGGCACAAGCTACAGGGCAGAGAGACTGCTCAAGTGAGCTGGCCCTGGCTCACAGCATTCTTTCACTCACTCATTCATCCATCCATCTATCCACTCATTTCTTCATTCATTCAACAAAGGTGTATTGTACCAGACACAGTGTAGGCACCGGGAATACAGCAGTGAGCAAAACAAAAATGCCTGCTCTCCTTGAGCTCGTAGTCTAGTGGTGGGAGACAGACAAAGAATAAATATGTAGATGATATTGTGTATTAGATGGTGATGAATGCTGTGGAGGTAAAAACACATGGGAAAGGGGAGAGGCAAAGGCTTTGCAATTTTAAATAAAGCCTCACTGAGAAGATGAAATTTCAGAAAAGACTTGAAGGAGATAAGGGAGGTAGCAATCGAGATGTCTGTGGAAAGAAGGTTCTGAGATAAGGAAATAGCCCAGGAAAGATTCTAAGGTGGGAACATATGTGATGTGATTAAGGAGCAGTCAGGAGACCAGTGTGGCTGGAACAGAGTGAATAAGGGGAGGAGTAATAGGAGATATGCACAGAGAGGTAGGCCGGGGTTAGATCAGGTGAGGCTCGGAAGGCCTTCTTATATACTGAATGAGGTAGGAAGTCATGGAAGGGTAACTTGCCCAGGATCACCCAAGCTAGCAACTGGCACTAGGCATTCTGTCTCAAAAGCCCGTGCTCTGCACTGACAGGGATATACACATAGACCAGTGGAAAAGAGAACACAGAAATAAACCCATACAAATCTGCCCAACTGAGTTTTGACAAAGGTACAAAGCAATTCAATGGAGGAAGGATAGTCTTTCCAACAAATGGTAGTAGGGCAACTGGACAACCATAGGCAAAAAATAAACTGCAACCTTATACAAAAATGAGCTCAGAATGGATTACAGACTTAAATATAAAACATAAAATTATAAAACTCTTAGAAAAAAAAATAGGAGAACATCTTTGGGACCTAGGGCTAGGCAAAGAGTTTTTAGGCTTGACTCGAAAAGTACAGTCCATAAAAGTAAAAATTGATAAATTGAACCTCATCAAAATTAAACATTTTGCCCATGAAAGACATGTTTGACTCACACAAAAAGACATGAATGTTCATAGCAGCCTAAAACTGGAAACAATCCAGATGTCCTTCATCAGGTGAATGGTTAAACAAACTGGTGCATCCATACCATCAGATACTTACTATTCAGCAATAAAAAGAATGAACTCTTGATATATGCAACAACTTGGATGAATTCCCAGGGAATTATGCTGAGTGAAAAAAGAAATTCCAAAAGGTTATATACTATATGATTCCATTTTTATAAAATTCTTGAAATAACAAAACTGTAGACATGGAGAACAGATTTATGGTTGCCAGGGATGAGGGATGACGGTCGGGAAGTAGGTGAGTGTGGTTATAAAGGGACAACACGAGGAATTCCTTGTGGTGATTGAACAACGCTGTGTCTTCTGAGGCTGTGGATACATGAATCTCCACATGCGATAAAATTGCATTAGAACTACACACACACACACACACACACACACACACCAATGAGTTCATGTAAAACTGGTGAAATCTGAGTAAGCTCTGTGGATTGTTTCCATGTCCGTTGACTGGTTTTGATATTATACTGGTAGTTAGGATGCCAACATTGGCAGAGGTGGGGTAAAGAATGCACAAGACCTCCCTGCAGCTTCCTGTGAATTACTTCAAAATAGAAATTTCAAAACAAACAAAAAACCTTAGAAGAAACCATTAGAGATTCTAAACAATAAACTTATAGAGTATTCAGTCAAAAACTTTTGAAGACCTCCACTATGTCCGTTTTAAAAAACAAAAACACCTTAACAGATTTACTAGCATTCATACCTAGAAAAAAATCAGTTCCTCAAGAGAAGATCAGAACTACTTATGATCTGACATTAATAAGGGGATATTCAAGGTGACAATTAGTCCAATACTGTTATTTTACAGATGGGGAAAATGAGGCTCAGAGACAGGAGGCTACTTGCCCAAGGTCATACAGCAAAGAAGAATGGTGGAAATAAAATCCTCTTGGTTCCCGGTTTCAGTGAGGATGATAAGAGGCTCAGCAGGGGAAACAAGGTCAAGTGCCTCCCCCTCTGTGAGCCTTTCTCCCTTAAACTCTGTAAAATGTATGGTTTGAGTATGTAAAGTGCCTAGCCCAGTGCCTGGCACCTAACTGGTACTTATAAACTGTAATTTCCCTAACCCGTTTGTTGAGAGGGGGGTCCCCATGCCTTCATTCAAAGCCAGAGGGAAAGAGACAAAGCCTGCAGCCACAGCAGGGAGTCACCCTCACCTTCCTTCCAGCGCCCCCTGATTTCTAGACTTCTAGTAAGGATTAATCCTGATTATGTCCTGGGGGTAAGGTTGAGGGTCACCATGGAGATGCCTGGGGGGATGGGGATGACATTTCTGTTTCTATGGTGACAGCCTGAGAAGCAGGATGTGATTCGGAAGAAAGGTTGGGGAGCATGGAGTTCTTTCCTTGGAGATTGGGAGGGGGCTCTCTGAGTCTCACCTAGGGGTGGAGGTAGGGGAATTAGAGAAGTGAAACCACTCATCTCCATGGCAACAGATGGGGAAGAGGTGGAGTCACCTAGGGAACAGCGGGAGGTGAAGCTTTCTATCTCTGATGCTGGAAGGTTGCTAGGGGTATTGCTTAGAGCTATTTAAATGTTTTAAGTGGTCCTCCATGTACCACCTAAATTCATCTCTTGTATCACCAGTATGCCTCCACATTTTGGAAAGACTGACCAGTATACCTACTGTAGTCTCTCTCAGAGCTACTGTGGGGCGCAGTTAAGACATTATCTAAGTTCTTTGGAAATAAGTGCTATACAAAAATGGGCATGCAGTAGCTACTGCTTGCCTTGCGATCCACAAGGGCAGGAGTTTTGTCTGTCTCATTCGCTCCAGCGCCTAGAATGGTGTCTTGCACATAGCAGGCATTCAATAAATACATGTTGAATGAATTAATTACCTACCTTTTGTTGCATCCAACTGTAAGTTCCAGTAATAGTGAAATGATTCAAGTTCCCTACACATCCTATCACCATTCAAGACTCAGTTTTGGCATCATCTCCTTTGAGATGTATCACTCTCAATGTATCACTATGTATCACTATAAAATCATATACCACTTTACGTTGACTTGTCGTCGGTCTCCCTCACCTGGCAGTTAGAGCTTCGGGAGCAAAGACTACGCATATTTATATCCCAGCAGCTAGCACAGTGGCTGGCATATAATAGGTCTTTAATAAATATTGAATTAAACCAAATGCCTCCCTATTGCTTACAGCACATCAAGTCTACACACTTCTGTCTGACTCCACATCCTCCATAATGTGGGCCAGCCTACTGATCCAGCCTTGCTTCCTTTTACTTTTTAGCACAATCTGTTACATGTTCATTTCCCCTTTCATTCTTCACTGGGTCTGTAATTTCCCCCCTCTTTTGTAGTATAGTACAGTGGTTAAAAGCATGGGCTCTGGAATAGGATCTGGATTCAATGGAGTTGGGTTCAAATCCCATGGTAAAGGAACACTAAAGGGCCAGTTACTTTAACCTCTCTGAGCCACAATTTCCTCATCTGTAAAATAAGGATATAACAACACCTATTTCTTAGGGCAGTTGTAGGGATTCATCGAGAAAATGCACATAAAATACTTAGCACAGTCATCTGGCAGGAAATGAGCACTCAGAGAAGGTAAGGTATCATTGTTTTTAATTCATTTAACATTGAGTCCCTACCTAATGACCCCACAGTGTTAGGTGCTGTGCTGAGGTAAACAAAGTCGAACAAGACACTCTCCCTGACCTCAAGGAGCTCTCAGGCTACTGAGAGACAACTGTGGATAAAGAAAACCATAGTCCAGTACTGTCATAGGGAGATGAATAAAGTGCTGGAAGAGCTAAGAGGAGGGCACCTCACCTGCAGGTAAATGATCAGGAAATGCTTCCTGGAGGAAGTGATCCTTCAGCTAAGGTGTCAGTACTAAACACAGATTTTCCAGGCAGACAAGGGAGAGAAGGACATTGCAGGCAGAAGGCACAACCCATGTAAATGCATGAAGGCCTAAGAGGACATGATAGTTTGGAGAACTAGGAGAGTCCACTAAATGTGGAGCTTAGGATCCATGGGTGAACAGAATGGAAAGGATGTCAGCAGCAAGTCAGAAAGGATCAGAAAGTCAGGTATGGAGTTTGACCTTTAACAGAATGCCCCCCTCAGGGCTAAAGTTATTCCCTCCATTCTTACCAAATTCCTATTTGATTATTTGTTTACTGGTCTTTCCCATTGAACTATGGGCCCCTTAAGGGCTCAAACCCAGTGTCTTGTTCTTTGAATTTCCAGTGCCTAGGATTTAGGTAGCACATAACTAATGTGGAAAGGAAGGGAATTCTGCAAGGACACACAGCTACTCAGTAGCAGAGGTAGGACTCAAATATCAGTCTCCAGAGTGTTTTTAACTGTTTTACCACATTCCTCAGAGTTGGATATAAAAGTAGGAATTTAAATCTTTCATTTACTTCAGTCTTCATTGTACTAGAGTTTTTCCTTTCATGGCTTAATGAACTTCTTGTTACTAGTCAGGCAAATTCAAATCTCAGAAATACTTAGTGAAGATAGTTTGAACACTAAGGATTAAGCCATTATTCCATATATAATTTTTGGCAAGTTACAGCCTGCTCTTGGCTTTACACTGTGTGCAATTTGATCTCATCTAGTGTTATTGCTGGCATTACAGGTACACATATCAGTAGAACATTACTCACTCAAGACAAAACAGCAGTAGACCAAAGAAGGTCTAAATTGCCGAACGCCTTAATTCAGACAGGCAGGAAAAGGTCTACTATACCATTTATCTCATGACTCACAAAATTTATCTAAGAGAAAAAAATCTGTGTTGATCCAAACATGACAAATGAACATCATTTCGATCGGGGAGTCACAACAGGAAATACTTGAAAGGTCATCTCATTTCTATAGTTATGCATAGATTACTTAAAATGCTTTCTACTATTTTCCTGGACTTTAGTTTCTCCCCATTCCGACTCACTCTATATACTGTTGACCAGTTAGTCATCCTAGCTCTGCAACTTTGGGCAAGTTCCCTAACTTCTCAGGGTCTCAGTTTCTTCATCTGCTAAATGAGGGGGCTGTGCTAGATTAGTGCTTTTTATACTGTGCTACTTAAGCCCTCGTGTCCCTCAGAAGTGCTTTGGTGCCTTCGGTGCCACTGCACAAGTTGGGGAAAAGATGGGCTGAGTTGGCAGGCTTCTGTGTATCTACTTCAAACACAGCAGCCCTTTTAAAAACTATGGGCCTGTCTAAAATTTGGTTTGGAAAAAGAGTTCTGCTACTACAAAAAGTTTAAGTGACATTTTACTTACAAGATTTCTAAGGGCCCCTCTGGTTCCCCTAAACTAGGATTTTTTTTTAAAAAATCTCTCATACACAACAGGGATTTAATGTGATAAAGTGTTTACACACAGAAACACAATAAATGACTCATTTTTATTATCACTTTTTTTCTAACCACTTTTTAGTCTTGGTATTATCTCAGTAAGATGCAATGCAATACTTAAAATGATGATGTGAATATATGATATGCACTCTGAAAGTAACTGGCGATTCTCATGAAGACTGTCATTTTGAAAGCCATAGAAAAATGGCTTACAAAGTTCAAGACCAAATTCAAATTCTGCATTTTTTTTTTTTTTTTTTTCTCTTGGGCAAGAGTAAAACTATGTCTTAATCCAAGCAAATGTGCAGGAACAAATTATCTTTAGTCTCACAATGACTGTTTCTAAGTCTCCTTCACAAGTACTATCTTTCTTCTTTGTATTCTTGGCAAGGCTGACCCTGAAAGTTCAGTTTACAAGACTCATTAGAGGTTCCAGACAAATCAAATTCGTGATTCACCAGAGCTTCCTTTCCTCCTCAGCTTCTAAAGCAGGTTGCAAGGGAAGGCATATTAGAATCACCTGGGAAGCTTTTTCAACCCACACTTACGCCCCACTCTCCTCTCCTTCTTGCCAAGCACTGGTTTAGCTTGGGGCTTCATTCTGTCCCACATGAAAGGCCTCTCCATCTTTTTAAATCCTACTCAATTTAAGATAGATGGAGTAAAAACAATTGAACTTAGAAGACACTGGCTTTGTCACAACTCGTTGGGCAAGTCACTTATCTGGTCTCAGGATTTTTCCTCTGATTTTTGAGATCCTCTTCCAACTTTGAAATTCATTGACTGCATGTCATGTCTAAGAAGCTTTCTGACTACTCCTAACATAAAATGATTTGTCATTTCTTGGGTTTCCAACAACCTATGCAGTACAGCATATCCCCTAGTTATATACTGTACTATATTGCCCTCTAGTTGTTTTTACATGAAAATTGTTTTCTTCTCAATGATAGTGTAAACTACATTTAGTTTAAAAGCTTATTTTCCAGGGCAGGCAACATGCATTTTACTTAAATTAAATCTCCTAGGACAACTGGGGGTGTGTCCTATGGTAATCAGTACATATTTATATTGATTTGTTCAAAGCAATGAGGTCCCTTCTTTCAAAGTCCTGGAGTTATATTTTTACATCAGCGCTGTACAGTAGCTGTTAGCCACAAACGTAATTCTAAGTTTTCTAGTAGACACATTAAAAAAGTGAAAAGACACAAGTGAAATTAATTTTAATAATATGTTTAACCCAGTATGTACAAAACATTAGCATTTCAACATGTCAGTGTAAAAATTATTGAGATATTTTACATTATTTTTTCGTAATAAGTTCTCAAAATCCGGTGTATATTTTACATTGAAAGCACATCGGCGACGAGTAGACACGCGTAAAGCAGCACCTAGGGTTTGCTTGTTTGTTTGCGCGTTGTGTGTCTGTAACAGATGCCTACTACCGGTAATAGGCAGCCTGGTAAAATGAGTCTATGGAAACGGTTGCTAGGTTTAGCTAACAGCTGCTTCTGGCAGTTGTCCGACGCTTAGGTAACAATGGAGCTACTGGACCAATGTTACGCCCCTTCCGGTTTCGTTGCTGGCAGCCCAGCCCATCTGTCCCAGGGCCGGAAGTGAGGTCTTATGTGTTCTTCCTTGCCCCAAGATGGCAACGGCCGAAGGCGAGTTACTGCTGCCGCGGCTCCCCGAGCTGTTCAGAACCAGCAAGCAGCTTCTGGATGAAGTGGAAGTCGCGACTGAACCCACCGGCTCCCGGATCATCCAAGCTAAGGTGTTCAAGGGACTGGCCCTCCTGAAGAAGGCTGCCGAAATGTTATTGGAGCTCGACTTGTTCAGGTATGGGGAGAGGGTAGTACGACTGAGAAAGTAGGTAATAATAGTTACCAAGGGCGGAACCATTGATCCTGGGTGCAGGAGAACTTTAAAACCCGGAGCCTTTCTTCCCTTCCTCCCACTGCGACCTTGTGTACATTGTTTACATTCTCCACGTCTCTTCCGAGATACTTAATATCACACGACTCGGTTCCCTAGTGTTGGCTATTTGCATAGGCACTGGGTGTGAGCGCTCAGCCACTGTCAATGAAGAAAACTGGCAGCTGTTCCCGGTGCCTCCTCCCTTTGTCCCACCCCCACCTCCACCCCAGCCCTTCCCTCCCCCAGGAAGCCAGGGCCAGAGTTTGAATGCCCAGCCAGACTTCACAGCCTCCTCTTTGCTCTTTCCAGCCGAAATGAAGATTTGGAAGAGATTGCTTCCAGCGATCTGAAGTACCTGATGGTGCCAGCATTTCAAGGAGCATTCGCCATGAAACAAGTCAACCCCAGCAAGCGTCTAGATCATTTGCAGTGGGCTCGAGAACACTTTTTAAACTACTTAACTCAGTGCCAATACTATCATGTGGCAGAGTTTGAGCTGCCCAAAACCAAGACCAACTCCGCTGAAAATAACACTGCTAATTCCTCCTTGGCCTATTCTAGCCTCGTTGCTATGGCATCTCAGAGACAGGCTAGAAGAGAGAGGTGGGTCATTTGAGGACCGCCCAATGGCAGTGCTGTTGGAGGGGAGGGGTGCATGTTTGTTTGTTTTTTTCCTGGGGTGGTGGGAAACAATGGTGTGTGTCACTCTTTGGGTTCTTATTTAGCATAGACCCTGGTGAGAGCAAACTCCTGAGTTTTTCAAGAAGCCTCTGCCTTGGTTGAAATGATCATACCTAACTGTCAGACCCCTAGCACCTTATGGTTGCCAACAACAGCAGTGTAGTTTAGCAGAGTGTCTCCCAGTCTCTCCCACATCACGGCACAGCAATACTCACATGGTACAGTGAGGTAAGTATCTCTGAAGGGCACAAATATCTTGTAGCTATAGTCCATTTATGGTCAATTGATTGAGAAGCTCTGTTCTAACAATACTGGATGAGATGTGTAACATCCTGAACTAATCTTAGTACTGGCATAGCTTCATTCTGTGACCTTGAACACCTTGCTTACTCTCTTAGTTTAGTTTTTTTAAAAAGAGTGCTCACAGTGTTTAGGAGCTATGCTAGGCACTGGGGATTCAAACTGAGTATGGGCGTTTGTATGAATATGGGTGGTCTCTGCCTTGGAGGAGCATACAGTGTGGTGAGGAAAAGAGGCATAGAAACAGTATAAATGATAAAATGATGTGATAGGGAAATGCACAAGGTATCAGGAGAGCAGACAGGAGGGGCACCTAACCAAAGAGAGAGCAGGAGAGAGGAGAAGTCTCCCTGGACGAGGTGACTCCTGTGATGAGTTGCTTAAGGATAAATAGGAGTATCATCTAGAGGAAGAGGAAAGGAGGGCTTTAGCCAGCAGAGATAATAGCATTAGTAAAGCTACAGGGACATTAAAGACCACAGTGCTGGGGTGGGGAACAACCATAAGCAATTAGGTGATGCTAGAACACAAAGTGGGTGGTGAAGGAGGGGAAAGAATGATGCTGAAGAATTTTTAGGGTTCAGACCAAGGAGAGCTTAGGGTGTGAGGAAGGTGAAAGAACGACCTTGTTCCTGAGAACTTGGGAAGGGGGTTTGAATCCCAGCTCCAAAAGTTAATCATTCTGATTTTGCGTAGGTTGCTTAATCCCTCGGTGCCTTAATTTCCCCAGATGTCAAATTGGATAATAATAGGTCCTATAAAATAGAAGAGAAATGCATAAAAAAGCTCTTACATTGTCTGATACAGTAAGCACTCAAAGTCAGCTATTGTCATATCTTTGTAGCTGAGTACAGGTCGTGGAATGAGAGACCTGGGTTTGAGACCCAGCTTTACTTATAAGCCATTGGACTTTGGGTAACTTATGTAACCTGTCTGAGTCTCAGGTTTCCTCATATGTGAAGTCTAAGTAACAGTGGTACCTATCTCATAGGGTTAAGAGGCATTAATAAAATAAACCACATAAAACAGCTAGCGCAGTATGTATTACATAGTAAATATTCTATAAATGTTACCTATTACTAGGCCATGCTAAAGAGCTTGAGATTTGTTTGGTGACTAGGGATCCACTGGAGGTTTTTTGGTTTTTTTTTTTCCTTAAAGAGTAGCAAGGTCATATTTGCATTTTAACTAGCATACTCTGGCAGCAGTTAGGAAGCATTCTGAGGGAGAAGATTAGATCCGGTTAGGTCACAGAGGTGATGAGACCTTACTAGTGCAATGGCAGAAGGGATGGAGGGGATATATTTATTTATAGGGTTGAATCTGCAGAAAACGATCAATTGGTTGTGACAGGTAGGGTAGAAGGAAGCAGCAGGAAGATGTCCACGTTTCTGATGTAGGTGGTTGGCTGTGGAACTCATTGAGATGGGGGGATAGAAGAGGAAGAACAGATAGGGGAGAGTATGAATTGTATATTGAGACATGTTGCATTTAAGGTGCCTAGGAGACATTCAAGTCAAGGTATCTGTAGCATGAAGCTCAGAGGAGAGGCCTGGTCTAGAGAGCTGAAAATTGATTGATTCAGTTAACATATTTATTGAGACTTTACTGTGTGCTAAGTAATGGAGATCCAGACAAAGTCCATATGCCCTCATGGAGCTCTTGTTTTGGTGGAGGAGGCAGACAGTAAGCTAGTAAATAAAAATGTGATTTTAGGTGGTAAGGGCTTTAAAGAATAATAAAGTATGGTTAAGAGCTAGTGAGTGACAGAGAATAATTTTTGAGGAAATGGGATAGACTGATATGAAGTGGAATTCAGTATCATGTCCTTTGTAAGAAGGTAGGGGCAGCCCCTTGGGATATAACAGGTAGTTTAAACAGTGAGTTTGGTATCCAAATTATCATAATATATCCAAAAAAAAAAAAAAAAAAAAAAGACTGTAAATGCACTAGAGAGATACAAATGGTGCTGTGGACAAAGACCAGGGAGTGATCACATCTGGTTGGAGGGTTAAGGAAAAGGTTTCCGAATGTAGTAGCATTTGAGATGAGACTAGAAGGATGGTTAAACATTGCAAATTACAGGTTAGCCTGAATGTAAAAGTAATAATACTCATTGTAGAAAGTTGGAAAACAGAACATTTTTTAAATTAAAAATAAGTCTTCATCCTAGCACTCAGAGATTATCTTTGTTAACTATCTGATTTATTTCCTTCCGGATATATAGTTATTATAATTAATAAATTTGGAAGAATACCATAAATATAGATTTTTTTAATCCTTTTTTTTAAACCTAACATCCTGTTTTGATTCCCCCATGTCTTTTGAAGCCATGGTATTTAATGGTTAAATAGTATTCCAGCTTAACAGTCATATCATAATTATTTAAACTAATATTGTCAAATGCTTAGCCTGTTTATGGGTTGATGTTTTATTTGCTATTCTAAGTAATGTTACGAGGAAACATAACTGCATCTGTCACTGTTCCTGTAGGACAGATTTCTAGAAGAACCAGTGGCTAAATCAAAGGGTTTGAATGTTTTGACTCTTGATGGTAATTATATTGCTTTCCACAATAACAAAGTTTCAAAGTATGTCCCACTGCAACAGGACTGAATGGCAACACTTAGAAAATCCAGATAAGATACCTCATTGTTTTGATTTGCATTTCTTTGGTTAGAAAGCTTGATCTTTGAACTTTTTTTTTTTTTTTTTTTTTTAATGCCTGACAGATGAGATACCAACACTATCTTTTCGCTAATGGCTCCCATATTTATATCACTAACCCAGACCTCTCCTGACTTTGAACACCATACGTGGATGTTTCACAGACATCTCAAACTTAACATGCCTTAAATTGAACTGCTGGCTTTTTAATCCCCAAATGTGCCCCCACACTTATGTCTTTACCATCTCAATAAACAGACCACCACTCACCCAGGTTTTAAACCAGAAACCTAGGAGTTAGCTTCAGTTCCTCCCTTCTGAATTGCCACATCCAGTCCATCAACAAGGCCTGCCAGTTCTAGCTACAAAATGTACCTTATGTCCTTCTGTTTCTCTCTCCACTGTCATACCTTCATCTAGGCCACCAGCATCTCTCACCTGAAATATCCAAGCCATTAACTATAAAGACCTGGATGATCTGGCATCTGCCTCTCTCCAATCTCGTCATATATCATACTCCCCTTGTTCACTAGACTGCTGCCGTAATAGCCTTCTTTCAGTTCCGAACAGATCCAGTCCTTTCCTTCTACAGAGTCTTCGTACATGTTGTTCTCTTTGCATGGCATGCTCTTCGTTTATCTGTCTTTCTGGGCTTTGTCTTTCTCCCCTACTGGAATGTATACTCCATGAAAGCAGTAGCCATTTCTCTCTTGTTCTCTGTGGTATGTCTAGCACAGGGCTTGGTATATAGAAGGTGCTCAAAAAGTCTTTATTCTTGTCAAGCAGCGGGGAACAATATGAGCAAAAGCCCAAGGCAGGGTAGTTGGAGGTATGTACAGGAAATGGAGAATAGTCTGATTTGTCAGAACCTAAGAGTAGTATGGTTGGAGAACTGTAAGGAAGTGATGTGTATGGGACATTGAAAGGGAAGAGAGGGGCAGAAAGACAAGTTAACGTGTTATAATAGTACTTCAACTGGGAAGAAGTGATAGAAATGAAGTTACAACTATCAGAGATATTAGTTTTGCAAGAAGCATTTATATGATTAGAAAACAAATTGTTCAAATCCTTATTTAATTTCTGTAAGTCCTCCATCCCCCACCTCAGGACTTTACACACTGAGGCCATCCTACATAAAACACCTGAATGGTATGTGCTCTCTCTCCCTCAAAACCTGTTTCTTCACATATCTTCTCTACTCTAATTCCCATCTTTGAGGCATAAGTCTTGATTAACTCTACCTACATTCTTTCGACAGAAATGGAGAAGTAGAAGCTGGGTAAGTAATGAGTCTAGTTTTAGATTTACTGAATTTAGGTCCTAAAGTGACAACTGGACAGCCATGTCTATAGACAGATGGAAATGTGTAACTAAAACTTATCAGACTGTTTTGCTGCTAGTGCTAAAAATTCAGGAGTGTCACTGGGTGTGGATAGTTTGCCAAGAAAAAAC
This sequence comes from Eschrichtius robustus, assembly GCF_028021215.1. Taxonomy (NCBI): domain Eukaryota; kingdom Metazoa; phylum Chordata; class Mammalia; order Artiodactyla; family Eschrichtiidae; genus Eschrichtius; species Eschrichtius robustus. The sequence continues at coordinate 334,931 of NW_027175301.1, read as the reverse complement.
ATGTAGAGAGAAAAAAAAAAAAAAGTCAAGGGCAAAACCTTGGGGCAAATTAAGGGAGAAAGAAGATGAAAGAAAGAGCAGAGGTAAGAGACTCAACAAGGTACAGGTAAAAGTACTTATAGAAAGAAGCCTGGGGAAGAGAGAGAACAAATGTCATGTCCTCTTTGAAGCTTCTCTCTACCTGTCTCCCCTCCCAGATACTGTAGCACTTAGTTTATGTTACTTATAAGGGCATAACAATCTGTTATTTTCTAGACTTGGAACTTCTAGAGGTCAGAGACCTTAACTAATTATATCCTTAGTATCCTAATTATATCCTGGGTACCCAACCAGTAATTGTATCATAGTAGGTACTTGAGGTATCTTTGGGAAGGACAGAGTGGTCATCAGAAAGATGGAAGCAATATAGTATAGCAGAAAAAGCCTGGGCTTTGGAGTCAGACCTGGGGTGACCAGTCCAATTTCTGCCACCTAGTAGATGGGCATCATCTAGCCCTCCTTAACGTCAATTTTTCCCATCAGATAACAATATTTTGCTGCTTACAAAGCACTTTCATGAATATTGTTCATTTGATCCTCTTAACAGCCCCGTGAAGCAGATATTATCCTATTTTAGAAATAAGGAAATAGGCTCTGAGTACTGACTTCTCCAAAGTTACGTGGCTGGTAAGTGGCCAGGCATTAAACTCAGGTCTTCAAATTCCCAGTTCTAGTGCTGTTTAGAAAAGAGAGAAGAGTGGTCATTTGAAAAGGCAGAACATGGATCGAGGGAAGGTGTTTCTAGGATAGGGGAAAGGCACCAGTAGAGTGAAAAATTGTAACTGCTAATGACAGGGAGGATGATTGATTGAGTGAGGCTTGGAAGAATGTGGGTGGGGACAGGATTTATAGCCAAAGTGGAATGGTAAAGACAACAGTGGCTCCTTAAAGGCAAGAGGAGAGGAGGAAAGGTGAAGCTATAGAGATTTTAAGGTAAAAAGGGAAATTGAATTTCTACATTGGCTGGCCATCTGGTGAGCATGATGGTGGCATGGAATCCACAAAAGATGAGCAAAAAGCTGAACAAGAGTGACCGTTCCACTGAAGTTTGATCATATGAATTTGTGGTTGACTCATTTGACACAAATTTGTAATTCGTTACCTCTCTTCAGCAGCTTGGGAACAGAAAAGGGGAATGAATGATGAAAGTTGCCCAGAGTCAGAAGGGTGACAGGCAGTGGGGAATTCTAGGGTGATAGGGAGTGTTCGCATGCAGTGTCTCACCATAGGAAATCTAGAACAGTGACACAGGTCTAGGACAGTGGTTTACAATCTGTTCCGTCGAGCCCTAAGATTCCACCACAGTGCCTGGGTAGGGCGCATGTTGGGAGCCCTCCTCTGATTTAAACAGGGCGGATTTTATCTTTTATTACTTTTTTTTTTTTATTACTATAAGCTCTCATAAGAAGAAAGGGTTCTTCTGCTAAGACAGAAAGGTTTAAAAATCACTGGCCTCAAAGAATAGGAGTTCAGGAACTTAGAAGTCCCAAAGATGACTAGGAGCAAAGTCATAGAAGCAAAGGAAGTAGAGAAGAAGGAAAGACCAGAGAGTGTGACTAGACCACATGCATGCAGAGGATGGGAAAGGAAGCACAGGAACCTTATTCAAAGGCCTAGTAGACTAACCAAGAATATACCCTTGATTACATACATTCTAAGGCCCTGATATATATATGTGCGTGTGCGTGTGCGTGTGTGTGTGTGTGTGTGTGTGTGTGTATATATATATATATATATATATATATATATATATATATATAGTTTTTTTTTCCCTGACTTAGGTACATCCAGGAAAGAGGGTGGGGGTAGGAGTGGCACCAGAGTTAAGTGTTCTCAAGAGATATCTGTAATAGCATTCATGAACTAGGAATTGACCTGTGTAGTGTTTGACTCAGAAGGCCACCTGTGATAGTGCTGTGACAGTTATTTGTAACATTACATAAAGTGCCCACTTGTTGATTAAAAGAAGCAGAAGAGCCTAAAAGATTTTATAATAAAGAATGTTTCCAGAGGGGAGGTTCTTGACTTTTTGTGGGTCGTGGTCCTCCTTAACCTCTCCCCAGTAAAAAAAAAAAAAGAAGAAGAAGAAGAAGAAGAAACATACATGTAGAATTCTATACAAAATTTGGGGGAGTTCAAGAACACCCCTCCCTCCAAACTCTGTCCATGGACCTCAGGTTAAGAACTCCAGATTTGGGTGAACACCCACAGAGGAGCGTCTGGTTCTGGATGTCTAGAGTGGGGTTCCAGACATAGATATTTCAAGATACTTCTCTTGGAAGTTGTGGAGTTTTCCCTTGGTTCCTCTCTGCCTCAAGACCTTACATCCAATAAATCAGCAAATACTGTTATATTTTAATTACGTCCACATCTCACCACCTCCCTATTTCAAGTCACTGTCTCTCACTTGGATTGTGGCAATATCCTCTTAATTGATTTTCCTGCTCCACCCTTGCCTCCCACCCCCCCAAGTCTACACACAACAGAGTAGTCCATTAAAAAAATGTTCATTTCATGTATTCTATTTTAAAGCTTCCAGTGGCTTTCTCTTCTCAAAATATCATGACGTTTGATATTTCGTGTCTTCTTGGCCTACAGGGTTCTACAAACTATGGCCCTGACTATCTCTCTGACCTCACTTCCTATTATTCTTCACTCCATGCCAGCCACACTGACCTCCTTGCTATTTCTCAAACATGTCAGGCCAGCACTCTCCCACCCCAGGACCTTCATATTTGCTTTTCCCCCTTAGAACACTGTTTCAGATACTGGCATGGCTTCCATCCTTATTTCCTTGAAGTCTTTGCTCAAATGTCATGTCTTCAAAGAAGTCTCTCCTGATCGCCCCTACTTTCGCACCATCACTCTATCCACATTACCTTGCTTTTTTTGCTTCTTCAGAGCACCTCACCACCACCTGACTCATCTATTTCTTTTTGTCTGTCTTCTCACACTAGATTGAAGGCTTAAGGAGAGCAAGGACTTTCTTGTATGCACTGTTGTGTCTCAAGCACTGAGAACAGTACCTGTCACGCAATAGGTACTCAGTAAATAGTTGTCCAGTGAGTGATAGGTGACATACTAGAAGGCATCTTGAAAAAAGCAGGCAGGGTGGATATGAGTCTTCAGATTATACTAGGATGAGTTAGAGGAGTTGGAAATGTTTTGCCCAGAAGAAAAGAAGAGATGACCATTTTTTAGGCTGTTTCACAAGGAATTCCTGCATCAATGGCAGGTAAATGACCCCTAAGATTCTATGACTATTTGAAGCTATAATTCCCAAATAGACATTGTATATACTAAGCACCCAACCTAGTAAAGGTTGATGTCATAAAATTACTAAGACACTCCCATCTCAAAATATGATGGGAAGAGTTGCTCAGATCAGGTTACTTTGATATTTTTCTAGTTTCAGAATGTATTTCTCAGCTTCTGCTGATACCTTCCTTGCCTTGTAGTCTTGAGAGAACTGCCTTGGTGGCAAATTCTGAGGTATAGAATCTGTATTTTTGCCTAAATGGAAATCGGTGTACCCGGTCATTTGTAAAGGTAAAATTGTATTGTGGCCTTCTTTTGAAGGAACACCTCTTTATTTTTAAGTTCATGGTAATGCGTTTCTGTGGAACAGATACAAGCAGAAGAAGGAGGTGGAGCATAGGTTGTCTGCACTGAAATCTGCTGTGGAAAGTGGTCAAGCAGATGATGAGCGTGTTCGTGAATATTACCTCCTTCACCTTCGAAGGTGGATTTGTATCAGCTTAGAAGAGATTGAGAGCATTGACCAGGAAATAAAGATCTTGAGAGGAAAAGACTCTTCAAAAGAGGTAAGCCTCGTCACTGTCTATATTGCTAAAAAAGCTACTGTCAGAGATTTGAATCTTCTACAGGAGAGTAATCGAATTAAAATCCTTTTAAGTCTCCATAAAATCATTGTTCTTATTAAGATTAGTGGAGGAAGGCTGAAGGTTCACTAGGATAGCTTTCTTTCTAGCTTATAGTATTGTTCCCCACTGCTTTCTAACCTGTAACACACTTCCAGTCTTTTGTAATTTTGTGACATGCCAGGAGGGAGAGAGCCTTCTCTGAAGTGAAAATTGGTTTGGGCTGTGAGCAGTCATGACTGCTGAAGGAAGGCATAGGGAGGTGGGCCTTGAAAACCTGTACTTGACTGTAAAAAACAGGAAGAGGGATAGGATGGGAATGAAGAAGAAGAGTGTAACTTGAGAAAGAGAAAAGAGTAAAAAGAAGATAAAGCAAAAGACATGGAATGTGTTTAGGTTGGGGGAGAAACCAGGATTTAACCTTACACAATGATACACTCTCACACCTTAGGTCACCCAAGTATGAAACACAGCAAGGACATCTCTGTGCACAAAATGTCGGGCATACTGGTAAAGAAAACTTGTTGTAACGCCACTTTGGCTGTCTCTAAAGATCATAAATGTGTTTTGGAGCTGCTACTTCAAAATATTAGGCTCTGCTGCCACTTTTTTTTTGGTTCACAATATAACATGAATTGAGTTCAATTTATCAGCTAGTCGCAGGCATTTAAGTCCTCAGAGAAACCTCTTGCTAATTCGATTTTCACTGATTAGCCCAGGAGCTTTTGCCTCAGGGTAACATCAACCTAGTTTCTCGTGTGAAAGGATCAAAGAATGAACAATTAGTATTCTAAAGCCTTAAGGCCCCTTGGGCATATCTAGATCAGTGGTTTTCAAGCATCATGAGGCTGGACTCTTCTGGATCCTCCCATCTCCTTAGTTTTTTGTTTTTATGCTCTCTCATTTGGTATTGGGATTGGCTCTGGAAGTGATGGAGTTTAGAACCAAGTGAACATCTTTTCTTTGATCTTTTCTTTGTTTTGGTGTGCCCCTGGACAGCCAAGTTTCCTTGAAACATTTCTATACACCTATATATGAAAGATACTAACCCATTCTTCCCCCCCTTGCATTTAGGAACATCCACTTCTAAAACATCCTAGGGAGCTCATGACAGTTAATAGCAAAATTACATTGGACAAGGTTTTAGCAGAAGGGTCTTCATAATTCAGCTTTAGCACTGAAGGCCAGGCTAAGGAAAGGGGCTTCAAATTCAGCTCAAGGGTTTTAGATGGAACATGGAAGAAGGCTTTGGAATCTTCCTCTTTGGAGGGGAGTATTTTAAAGTCAAGTAATTTTTCACTTGTGGTGAAATGATTCCTGGGAGAGCTTTCTCTTCCTTCCTTTCCAGCAAGATACTTGGGCCACCTCAGGAGAGCTAACCAACCTCCACCATTAGTATTCTGCAGATATATTTTAGAGACTGATAAATAGGGCTTTTCAAGCACCTAAAGACATTAGAGCCTGCATGTAGTGGGGTGGGCAGAATGACAAGTACACTTCTGATAATTAATTTCCTTTTTAGGCATCAACTTCTCACTCATCTCGTCAGGACAGGCGTCCAATGAAACCGTTTGTTCTCACTCGGAACATGGTCCAAGCCAAGTAGGTAGTATTAAAAAGTGGGTTGCCTTTGCAAGCCCCATGCTTTTGTGGTTCATTTACAGTGCATGAGTAACAGAAGGTAATGGCTTCACCTGGGGAGGCTGTTCTTTCATCAGAGGGATATTATCTCTTCTGATACTTTCTCTGTCTGTCTTCATCAGACATTTCTCTCACAAACTCGAGCTTAAAAATAGGCTAGAAAGGAAACCAACAAAAATTAATTAATTATCTAATTAAAAACAGAAAGAAGTAAAGAATCTAAGGGAGAATTGTAGACCTTAAAATTGTTTCCCACTGTTTCCTTCAGCTACAGTTCTCAAAAGGACATGTTTGCCTATCTAGGTTTTAATTCTGAGTTTTGGGATGCTTTTCCATAGGGTGGCAAAAGAGTCTTCTTCCTCTGTGTATCTTTTATACCCTCCAAGTATAAATACTCCTTCCATCGTATCATCACTCCTCTGTGGGGCGTTAACCTCCAGGATTGCTTACTGAGAGATGATTCTGGGCTATTTATCTTCTCATGAAAGCTCTTGCCTTTAATTCTCCTTCCTGGATGCCTCTTTTTACATATCCTAACAGCAGTTTGCACAAATCCTCAGAAGATAGCTGGGTAGGGGAGCAAGGATGAAACAGACACAGGATTTATCACGAAAGAGAAGAGGCTTTTTAATAGAGTTATTTATGTTTACTTTTCTAAATGCAGTGTGATTCTTGCAGAGTATTTGGAGCTTGTTACCCAAGTCTGGCATCTATGACAGTGAATGACTGGTATGAAGAGCATCGGAAATTTGGAGCATTACCCGATCAGGGTATAGCCAAGAAAACATCAGGTATGGAGGGGTGGGAGAAGAGTAGTTATACTACTACACTACTGGTCCCTAACTCTGGAGCAATTAAATTCAGACCAAGTATTTTTGCCTTTTAGAAGCAAAAGAAATCTGGGCAAGGATTCTGAGTAATAGATTCTAGTCAATATTTTATTTCATTTATTATTAAAATAAATAGCACATGATTTTGGGAGGATGGAGGCAGTGGGACAGCATAGTTTTCTAATTTCTCAAATATATCATGGCATAAAAACAGACTGAGCAGCTAGATAGCAAAGCCAAAAATCCATAGATAGCAGTTCTGCTTCTGGTAACAGTAGATAGGTTGTATCAGGCCAACCCCTCCTATAGATAACAATTACAGACTGAACAGAATATAACAAAACAGCTATCTGAAGGCACTGAGAGTGACCAAAATCAGACATAAACTGTAGGGCAGTCAACATTTATATAAGAAGGGAACGGTACTTGGAACTTCTTGAGGGCAAGGACTTTGGCTTACTGTGTTCTTGGTGCTCAGTTTGGTAATTAGATCATGGTAGGTACTTGGAAGTGTCTTTGGGAGGGAAAGGTGGAGCTGGTAGTCATTAGAAAGATGGAAGCAATATGGCATAGCAGAAAAAGCATGGACAGATCTGGAGTAACCAATTACTCCTACCACTTAGATAGGACATCATCTAGCCCTTCTTAGCCTATTTTCCTTATCTCACGTATTATCTCACTTGATACTCTTAACAACACCATGAAGCAAACATTCTTACTCCCATTTTAGAATGAGGAAATGGTGTCTGAGAACTAACCCAAAGTAAACATAGCTAGAAAGTGGCCAGGCTAGGGTCTTAATACAGGCCCTAAAATTCCCACTTCCAATGCTGTTTCCACTGTAGCAAAGAGAAGAGTGATCATTTGAAAAGGTTTCCTGTTTTTTGTATAGCTTTTCACCCATGGGCAGGCTACACTTGCTGTAATATGGAGGTAGGTAAAACTTGGATAGAAACCAGTCTTATTGGATGAGGAAGGAGAGAACTGAGTTCAGGGTGACTGTAGCAACTGAAAACTGAGAAGATATCCCAGGAGAGAACCACAGAGGAGGAGCCCTAATTGTATAAGCCCTGCCCAAATCTCTGGCAGACTACTAAGCTATACAGGATTGATGCCAAGCACCCTCGATAGAGCTAAAATAACTGAATGGATAATCTAGCTACTGCCCAATGCAGAGGAAACAGAATTTGGAATTTTCATTCTAGACAAATGAAAACTAACTAAAATGAAAAATCAGTACTTTTTAGAGGAACAAAACAGAATTCATAATCTCTACAACATAACCGTTCACAAAGTCTGGGATTCAGTCCTAAAATACTATACGTACGGGGAAAAAAAAAAGGAAATGTGACTTACAGTCAAGAGGAAAAGCAATCAATGAAGACCAACCCCAAGATAACTCAGATGTTGAAATTAGCAGATAAGGACTTTAAAGCAGCTTATTTCTATGCTCAAGGGCATAGGGGAAAATACACTTGTAATGAATGAAAAGGTAAGAAATCTCAGAGAAGTTGAAACTGCACAAAAAATTCTGGAACTGAAAAATACAATATCTGAAGTGTAAAAATCAAACCAGACTTATAGATACAGACAAAAAAAAAGGGTGGTTGCCACAGGAGAGGGAGGTTGGAGAGGGGAAATAGGTGAAGGGGATTAAGAGCTATAAACCTCTAGTTATAAAATAAATAAAGCCACAAGGGTGTAATATACAACATAAAAAATGTTGTCAATAATATTGTGATAACTTTGTGTAGGGACAGATGGTTACCAGATTTATGGTGGTGATCATTTCATAATGTATGCAAATGTCAAACCACTGTAATGCACCTGAAACTAACATATTGTACATCAACTATATTTCAATTTTTTAAAATTGGATGAGATTAATAACAGATAGGCAATGACAGGAGAAAGAGTTGGTTAACTTGATATAAGCCAATCTGAAAAAAAAAAAAAAAGATTGGTAAAAAATGAAGAGCCTCAAGGACCTGTGGAACAATATAAAAAGTTCTACCATATGTACAATTGGAATACCAGTAGGAGAGAAGAAAGAGAGAGAAGGGGCCATTAAAAAAAAATGAAGAAATGATGGCTGATATGTTCCCCAAATCTGTGAAACACAAATTTTCAAATTTAGAAATATCAGTAAGCCCTAACTAAGCAGGTTTTAAATACTGTGGAAAACCAAGCATAGGCACATCGTAGTCAAACTGCCAAAAACAAAAGAAAAAGGGAATCTTGAAAGCAGCCAGAGATAAAGTACATATTACACACAGAAGAACAATGATTTGAATTGTTGTCACCTTCCCATTTGAAACAGTGGGTCCCAGAGATAGTAAAGCAATGCCTCAATTAAACACCCCAATTTTATTTATTTATTTATTTAATTTTTCGTTGCATTGGGTCTTCGTTGCTGCGTGCAGGCTTTCTCTTGTTGCTTCGAGCGGGGCCTACTCTTTGTTGTGGTGTGTGGGCTTCTCATTGCGGTGGCTTCTCGTTGCAGAGCACAGGCTCTAGGTGCTTGGGCTTCAGTAGTTGTGGCACATGGGCTCCATAGTTGTGGCACAGGGGCTTAGTTGCTCTGTGGCACGTGAGATCTTCCCGGACCAGGGCTCGAACCCGTGTCCCCTGCATTGGCAGGCAGATTCTTAACCACTGTGCCACCAGGGAAGTCCCTTAACACCCCAATTTAAAAATGAGTAAAAGACCTTAGACACCTCACAGAAGAAGATTATATAGATGGGAAATGAGCATATGAAAAGATGCCCAACATCATATGTCATTAGGGAATTGCAAATTAAAACAACCGTGATCCCACTACACCCCTATAAGAATGGCCAGAATCCAAAATACTGACAACACCAAATGCTGGCATAGATAATGGAGCAACAGGGACTGTCATTCATTGTTGGTGGGAATGTAAAATGGTACAGACACTTTGGAAGACAGTTTGTCAGAATTAAACATTCTCTTACCATGCTATCAAGCAGTCATGCTCCTTGGTATTTACCCAAATGAGTTGAAGTTAGGTCCACACAAAAATTGCACACAAATGTTTATAGCAGCTTTATTCATAATTGCCAACATTTGGAAGCAACCAAGATGCCCTCAGTAGGCAAACGGATAAGCTGTGGTACATACAGACAATGGAATAATATTCATTGCTAAAAACAAATGAGCTATCAAGACATAAAAAGACATGGAGGAAACTTAAATGCATATTATTAAGTGAAAGAAGCTAATCTGAAAAGGCTACATACTGTATGATTCCAGCTACGTGACATTCTGGAAAAGGCAAAACTATGGAGAGAGTAAAAGGGTCAGTGGTTGCCAGGGATTAGAGGAAAAGGGATGAATAGGCAAAACACAGAGGATTTTTGGGGCAGGTAGACTACTCATTATGATGATGTAATGGTGAATATATGTCTTTATACATTTGCCCAAATCCATAGAATGTACAACACCAAGAGTGAACCCTAATGTAAACTGTAGACTTTGCATGATGATGATGCATCAGTGTAGGTTCATTGATTATAACAAATGTACCACTGTGGCTCAATGTTGATAGTGGGGGGAGGCTGTGTCTTTGTGGGGCAGGGTGTATATAGGAACGCTGTGTACTTTTCATTTAGTTTTACTCTATACCTAAGACAGCTCTAAAACTAAGGCCTATTTTTTTAAAAATAATGCAAAGAGAGAAAGCTATAAAGTCAATGGAGAAATTAAAAGGGAGGAAGGCAAGAAAGAATGGAGAAACAAAAAACATATGAGATGAACAGAAAACCAATAGCAGAATGGTAAATCCCAATACAGTCATGTCGGTAATTATGTTAAATATAAATGGAGTAAACCTTCAAATTAGAAATCAGAGATTGATTACCAGACTCAACCACCTGCTGTCTACAAGAGGTGCATTTTATTTGTTTTTTAATTGAAGTATAGTTGATTTACAATATTAGTTTCAGGTGTACAGCAAGATGATTCAGTATTTTTGTAAATTATGCTCCATTATAAGTTATTACAAGATAATGAGTATCATTCCCTGTGCTATACAATATATCCTTGTTGATTATCTATATTATACATAGTAGTTTGTATCTGTTAATCCCATACCCCTAATTTGTCCCTCCCCACTTTCCTCTGCCCTCTTTGGTAGCTACAAGTTTGTTTTCTATATCTCTGAGTCTGTTTCTGTTTTTCATATCCATTCATTTGTATTACTTTTTAGATTCCACATATAAGTAATATCATACAGTATTTGTCTTTCTCTGTCTGACTTATTTCACTAAGCATAATACCCTCTAGGTCCATCCATGTTGCTGCAAATTGCAGAATTTCATTCTTTTTTATGGCTGAGTAATAGTCCATTCTCTGTGTGTATGTGTGTGTGTGTGTGTGTGTGTATGTATATATATATATATGCAACACATCGTCTTTATCCATTCATCTGTTGATGGGCACTTGGGTTGCTTCCATCTCTTGGCTATTGTAAATAGTGCTGCTATAAACATCCGGGTGCATGTATCTTTTCGAATTAGTGGTTTCATTTTTTCTAGTTATATACTTAAGAGTGGAATTGCTGGATCATATGGTAGTTCTATTTTTAGGTTTTTGAGGCACCTGCATACTGTTTTGCATAGTGGCTGCACCAATTTACATTCTTACCAACAGTGTACGAGGGTTCCCTTTTCTTCACATCCTCCCCAGCATTTGTTATTTGTAGACTTTTTGATGATAGCCGTTCTGACAGGTGTGAGGTAATACTTAATTGTGGTTTTGATTTGCATTTTTCTAATAATTAGTTTTGTTGAGCATCTTTTCATGTGCCTGTTAGCCATCTGTATGTCTTTGGAAAACTGTCTCTTCAGGTCTTCGGCCCATTTATTGGGTTGTTTGTTTTTTTGATGATGAATTGTATGAGCTGTTCATAATATTTTGGATAGTAATTCCTTATGGGTCACATCAGTTGTAAATATTTGCTCCCACTGTATAGGTTGTCTTTTCATTTTGTCAATATTTTCCCTTGTTGTGTAAAAGCTTTTAAGTTTAATTATGTCCCATTTGTTTAGTTTTGCTCTTACTTCTTTTGCCTTAGGAGACAGAGCCAAAAAAAAATATTGCTATGATTATGTCAGAGTGTTCTGCCTATATTCTCTTCTAGGAGTTTTATGGTTTCAGGTCTTGTATTTAGGTCTCCTAATCCATTTTGAGTTCATTTTTGTATACGGTATGAGGGAATGTTCTAATCTCACTGTTTTACGTGTAGCTGTCCAATTTTCCCAGCACCACTTACCGAAGGGACTGTCCTTTCTTCATTATATATTCTTGCCTCTTTTGTCAATAATTAATTGACCATAGCCTATTTCTGGGCTCTCTATTCTGTTCCATTAATCTGTGTGTCTGTTTTCGTGTGAGTACCATGCTGTTTTGATTACTGTAGCTTTGTAGTATATTCTGAAGCCTGGGAGCATTATACCTCTGGCTTTGTTCTTTTTCCTCAAGATTGCTTTGGCAATTCAGGATCTTTTGTGGTTCCATATGAATTTTAGGGTTATTTGTTCTAGTCCTGTGAAAAATATCATGTGTATTTTGATAGAGATTGCATTAAATCTGTAGATTGCTTTGGACAGCATGGCCATTTTAATAATATTAATTCTTCTAATCCAAGAGCACAGGATATCTTTCCATTTCTTTGTATCATCTTTAGTTTCCTTTATAAATGTTTTATAGTTTTCAGAGTATAGGTCTTTCACCTTCTTAGTTAAGTTTATTCCTAGGTATTTTATTCTTTTTGATGCAATTTTAAGCAGGATTTTTTTCTGTTTTATTTTCTGATATTTTATTGTTAGTGTATAGTAATGCAACAGATTTCTGTATATTGTTCTTGTATCCTGCAACCTTGCTGAATTCATTTATTAGTTCTAATAGTTTTTGGGTGGAGACTTTAGGGTTTTCTAGATATAGTACCACGTCATCTGCAAATAATGACAGTTTTACCTCTTCCCTTCTGATTTGGATGCCTTTTATTTCTTTCTTGTCTGCTGTGACTAGGACTTCTAATACTATGTTGAATAGAAGTGGGGAGAATGAGCATCCTTGTCTTGTTCCAGAATTTAGCGGGAAGGCTTTCAGCTTTTCACCGTTAAGTATGACATTGGTTGTGGGTTTGTCCTAATTGGCCTTTATTATGCTGAGATATGTTCCCTCGATACCCACTTTCAGAGTTTTTATTATTAATGGATGTTGAATTTTGTCACATTGTTTTTTCTAAATCTATTGAGATGATCATGTGATTTTTATCCTTCCTTTTGATAATGTGGTGTATCACACTGATTAATTTGCATATATTGAATTACCCTTGTGACCCTAGAATAAATTCAGCTTGATCGTTGTGTATGATCCTTCTTATATATTTTTAGATTTGGTTTGCTAATATCTTGTTGAGGATTTTTGCATTTATATTCATCAAATATACTGGCCTGTACTTTCCTTTTTTTTGTAGTGCCACACTGTGGCATGGAGTGAGCAGGGCCAGAACATTCAGCTTGGGCTGGGGTACACATGCAGCAAAGCAGCTGTGGGAAACCCAGTAGCTCTGCTGCCATCAGAAGTCTGGGCTGCTTCTGGGGCGCCTCTTGAGTAAATTCCAGCAATGGTCACCACTGTTGCCCCACGTGGGCTCCACCCTAGGGCCAGGTCACCTCTCCATCTCAAGGTCGAGTCTTTTTTCAGGTCCTGGCCATCCTAGATCCAGTGCCATGCTTGTGGCATGAAGTGAGCAGAGCTAGAACATACTTTCAACTCTGGCTGGAGAGCACAGCAAGGCTGTTGCATGAAACCAGTAGCCTAGGGCAGCAGGCTGCTGGTTTCTCTACCCTACCTGGGGACAATCTACCATGCAGTACTCATGAGTGGAGCCCAGGCTTCTCTATGGACTTCTGTGTATCTTTCTTACAACCTTGGTTGTACAGGAGTCTTTCTGCCAATTTCCAGTTAGTTTTCAGTGAGACTCGTTCTACACGTTGATATATTTTTGATGTGTTCATGGGGAGAGGTGAACTCCACATCTTCTTACACCACCCTCTTGATCTCCTATCAAGAGATGCATTTAAATATAAAGGTACAGATTGGTGGAATGTAAAAAGATTTTTTAAATATACCATGCTAACAGTAAACATAAGAAAGCTGCAGAAGCTATATAATGTCAGATAAAGTAGACTTCAAGACAAAAGGTGTTACTGGACTTTCAAAAAGACATTTAGTGCTGATAAAAGGGGCAATTTATCTGGAAGACATAGCAATCATAAACATGTTTGTGACTAATAACAATCTTCAAATCACATGAAGAAAAATTGACAGAATTAAATGGAGAAATAGACAAATCTACAGCCATAGTTAGAGATTTTCATACTTCTCTTTCAGTAACTGAAAGAATTTCTGGACAGAAAATCAGTAAGGACATAAAAGATCTGGAGAAAACTCACAGCCACCTTAACCTGTTTGACATTTATAGAAAAATATATCCAATAGCTGCAAAATACAGCTTTTTTCAAATGCACATGGTACATTCACTAACTTAGACCATATTCTGGGCCACCAAATAAGTGTCCATAAACTTTCTTTTTTTTAATTAATTAATTTATTTTTAAAATTAGTTAATTAATTTGGCTGCATTGGATCTTAGTTGTGGCACGTGGGACCTTCATCACGGCATGTGAGATCTTTTGTTGTGGTGTATGGGCTCTTCATTGCAGCGCGCGGGCTTCTCTCTAGTTGTGGCGCATGGGCTCTAGAATGCGTGGGCTCAGGAGTTGTGGTGCACAGGCTTAGTTGCCCCATGGCAGGTGGGTTCTTATTTCCCCAGCCAGGGATCAAACTCTTGTCCCCTGCATTGGAAGGTGGATTCTTAACCACTGGACCATCAGGGGAGTCCCTCCATAAACTCTGAAAGATTGAAATTGCACTATGTTCTCTGACCACAGTCTAATTCAGTTAGCAATCAATGACATATAGGAAGTCCCTAAATATTTTAAAATTAAACAACATACTTATAAATAACCCATCAGTCGAAGAAGAAATCACAAAGAAAATTAAGTATTTTTAACTGAATGGTAATGAAATACATTAGAACTTATGGGATACAACTAAAGCAGTGCTGAGAGGGAAAGGTATAACTTTCAGTACTTATATTAGAAAAAAGAAAGGTAAAATCAGTTACTAAGGTACTAACTTAAGAAGTTGGAGAAAACAAGAACAAAATAAGCTTAAAGTATATGGAAGAAAGGAAACAATAAAGATTGAGAACCTCGGGGGGGTTGGTGGTTGTACTGTTGCACAAGAGTCGAACATGTGTATACCCTCATGACCTGGCAGTTTCACTCCTAGGTATATACCTAAGGGGAATGAGACCATATTTCCTCAAAAGCCTTGTACAAGAATGCTCATAGCAGCATTATTTGTAATACCCCAAACTGAACACTACTTAAGTGCCCATACATAGTAGAAATGGATAAATAAATTTTGTCATATTCACACAGTGAAATACTATTTAGCAATAAGGTTAAACAGACTATAGTTCTTTACTTACAAGTAACAAATATAGCTAAATTTTACAAACATAATTTGAGTAAAAAAAGTCAGACACAAAAGAGCATAAAGTTCAGACATGGCTGAAACTTGTATATGCTGGTTAAAAGCCAGTATGGTGCTCACCCTTAGTGGGAGATCATGAATGGACTGGATCTGAGGGGGACTTCTGAAGAGTTAGTAATGTTTTGTATCTTAATCTGGGTACCAATTACATGGATGTGTTCAGATGTGAAAATTGATTGAACTATACTGTGTGTATTTTTCTGCATGTATGTTATATTTCAGTAAAAAGACAAAAAAATCATGGATAATATTTACAGCAAAACTAAGTGACAGTGTATCCTCATGAAACACAAAATAAAAACAGGTAAGGGCAAATCATTCATAGCCACAAGATCAACAAGGAATGGACATCTGTGTAGGAGAAAGCACAAGGAGTTGACAGACCATGTGAAAGACCTGACAAACAGGAGAATTCCAAAACAACAAACAAGTATTCACTAAAAAGCGTGGCATTCTGACAAGTGTGAGGTGGTATCTCATTGCATTTGAGGTGGTTTTGATTTACATTTCCCTTATGATTAGTGATGTTGAGTACCTTTTCATGTGCCTGTTGCCCTTCTCTGTGTCTTCTCTGGAAAAATGTCTATTCAGGTCTTCTGCCCATTTCTTATTCAGATTGTTTGTACTGAGTTGTATGAGTTCTTTACATATTTTGGATATTAACCCCTTAACAGATGTATTATTTGCAAATATCTTCTCCCATTCAGTTAAGTTGCCTTTTTGTTTTGCTGATGGTTCCCTTTGCTGTGCAAAAGTTTTTTAGCTTCATATGGTTCCGTTTGTCTATTTTTGGTTTTGTTGCCGTTGCCTGAGGAGACAGATCAAAAAAAATATTGCTAAGACCAGTTTCAAAGAGCATACTCCCTGTGTTTTCTTCTAGATGTTTTATGGTTTCAGGTCTTACATTTAAGTCTTTAATTCATTTTGAGTTTATTTTTGTAAATGATGTGAGAAAATGGTCTAGTTTCTTTTACTTGTAGCTCTCCAGTTTTCCCAACACCACTAAGCCATACAAATGAATAAAATCTTGCAATCTATGACAACATGGATGGACCTGGAGGGTATTATGCTAAGTGAATAAGTCAGACAGAGAAAGATACAACAAATGACTCCTAAAAAACCCAGAAACAGACTCATAGATACAGAGAACAAACTAGTGGTTGAGAGAATGGGAGGATGGGTGAAATAGGTGAATGGGATTAAGAGATACAAATTACCAGTTATAAAATAAATAAGTCACAGGGATGTAATGCACAGCACAGGGAATATAATCAATAATATTAAATTAACTTTGTATGACACATAATTGATACAAATATAGAATCACTATGTTGTACATCTGAAACAAATATTGTAAGTCAACTATACTTCAATTAAACATTTTTAATGAAAAAAATAGAAGTGTGGCAGTTCAGTTTAAGAATATTAGTTGAAATGGGAGGGGTTTTGCCCTCCAATAAAAACTGAATGAATACAAAGAACCTGTGGTCAGAAGGTCTGAAAGGGATGGAGCAAGCTAACCCTTAATGAACTCTTGAAAATGAGCCACCAGATCTCCCGACTCATACACAGTCTCACACTGAGGAGAAATTGCTGAGAATAGAATTCAAATTGAGCAGAACAGGGACAAAAAAGAATAAAGAAAGAAAAGGTCTCAATAAGAATGGGAGAGAGAACCAGAACCAAGAACTCTAATGAAGCAAGTCATCGTATTCCTTTAACATACATAAAAACAGGAGAAAGGGAGCCTCTGTGAAGTTAGAAAAGCCACCCTGAACCATAGTTCTTTCTAAAAGTTCAGGAAAGTTTAGCACACATAAGAATGAGCAACAGATTGTGATGATGGTTGCAGAGTTCTGAATATACTAAAAACCACTGAATTGTACATTTTAAATGGGTGAATTTTATGGTATGTGAAAAATATCTCAATAAAACTGTGAGAAAAATGAATGGAAAATTAATCAAGGTCAGATCCCACACAAAGTTATTATAAGGAGAAAAAGGAGAGAATCAAAAGCATTCCATGTTGCTTATCTATTTTATGTATAGTAGTTTGTATCTTTTAATCCCATACTCCTAATTTGCCCCTCCCTCCCTCCTTGCTTTGGGAACCATAGATTTGTTTTCTATGTCTGTGAGTCAGTTTCTGTTTTGTATATAGTTTCATTTGTATTATTTTTTAGATTCCACATGTAATTGATATAAAGGATATAAACTGAAAAAACATATATATATATATATATATATATATATATATATATATATATATATATATATATATATATATATATATATATATATATATATACATAACTGAATCACTTTGCTGTACACCTGAAACTAACACAGTATTGTAAATCAACTATACTTCAACTAAAAAAAAAGAGAGAAAAAGGGGGAAAAAATTCCAGAAAGACACATTCAGAAAACAACAAATTTAAAATATACTGTTTAAAAATGAGTTGGAAGACATTAAGAAAATTAAATAAGACGTGAAAGAACAATACAAAGCAGGATTAGAAAAACTCAGAAATGTAGTGACAACTTGGGGGAAGTAAGAAGAAAGAATCACTTGAGAAATGAAGGCTGAGGGACTTACCTGGTGGTCAGTGGTTAAGAATCCGCCTTCCAATGCAGGGCATGTGAGTTCGATCCCTGGTCAGGGAACTAAGATCCCACATGCTGTGGGGCAAGTAAGCCCATGCACTCTAGAGCCCATGAGCCACAACTAGAGCGCCCACATGCCGCAACAAAGAGCCAGCATGCCGCAACTAAGATCCAACGCAGCCAAGTAAGTTAAAAAAGAAAAGAAAAGAGAAAGGAAGGCTGGGACTTCCCTGGTGATCCAGTGGTTAAGACTTCATGCTTCCGCTGCAGGGAGCACAGGTTCGATCCCTGGTTGGGGAATTAGGATCCCACATGCTGTGTGGTGTGGCCATAAAATAAAAATAAAAATAATAGAGATGAAAGCTAAGGCAGAACACTCTTTGACATAAATCGTAGCAATATCTTTATGGATCTGTCTCCTCAGACAAAGGAAACAAAAGCAAAAATAAACAAGTGGGACCTAATTAAACTTAAAAACTTCTGCACAGCAAAGGAAACCAACAACAAAATGAAAAGATAACCTACAGAATGGGAGAAAATATTTTGCAAATGGTATGCCCAATAAGGGGTTAATATCCAAAATATATAGATATTTATATATACAGTGGAGTATTAACCCTAAAAAGAGTGAAACTCTGCCATTTTCAACAACATGGATGGCCCCTAGAGGGTATTAGCCCTAGAGGGTATTAGTGCTTAGTGAAATAAGTCAGAGAAAGACAAATACTGTATGGTATCACTTATATGTGGAATCAAAAAAATAATCTAATAAAAAATATAACAGAACCAGACTCACAAATACAGAGGACAACCCTGTGGACACCAGTGAGGAGAGAAAAGGGAGGGAAGGGCAAGATGGTAGGGGATTAAGAGGTACCAGCTACTATGTATAAAATGAATAAGCTACAAAGATACATTGTACAGCACAGGGAATATAGCCAATTTTTTTTAACATCTTTATTGGAGTACAATTGGTTTACAATGGAGTGTTAGTTTCTGCTTTATAACAAAGTGAATCAGCTATACATATACATATATCCCCATATCTCTTCCCTCTTAACATCTCCCTCCCTCCCACCCTCCCTATCCCACCCCTCTAGGTGGTCACAAAGCACCGAGCTGATCTCGCTGTGCTATGCAGCTGCTTGCTATTGGTTTTACATTTGGTAGTGTATATATGTCCATGCCAGTCTCTCACTTTGTCCCAGGTTACCCTTCCCCCTCCCCGTGTCCTCAAGTACATTCTCTAGTAGGTCTGTGTCTTTATTCCCATCCTGTCCCTAGGTTCTTCATGACCTTTTTTTAAAAACTTTTTTTTAATATTCCATATATATGTGTTCGCATATGGTATTTGTATTTCTCTTTCTGACTTACTTCACTCTGTGTGACAGATCTAGGTCCATCCACCTCACTACAAATAACTGAGTTTCCTTTCTTTTTATGGCTGAGTAATGTTCCATTGTATATATGTGCCACATCTTTATCCATTCATCTGTTGATGGACACTTAGGTTGCTTCCATGTCCTGGCTATTGTAAATAGAGCTGCAATGAACATTGTGGTATGTAACTCTTTGAATTATGGTTTTCTCAGGGTATATGCCCAGTAGTGGGATTGCTGGGTCGTATGGTAGTTCTATTTTTACTTTTTTAAGGAACCTCCATACTGTTCTCCATAGTGGCTGTACCAATTTACATTCCCACCAAGAGTGAAAAAGCGTTCCCTTTTCTCCACACACTCTCCAGCATTTGTTGTTTGTAGATTTTCTGATGATGCCCACTCTAACCGGTGTGAGGTGATACCTCATTGTAGTTTTGATTTGCATTTCTCTAATAATTAGTGATGTTGAGCAGCTTTTCATGTGCTTCTTGGCCATCTGTATGTCTTCTTTGGAGAAATGTCTATTTAGGTCTTCTACTCATTTTTGGATTGAGTTGTTTGTTTTTTAATATTGAGCTGCATGAGCTGTTTATACATTTTGGAAATTAATCCTTTGTCCGTTAACTCGTTTGCAAATATTTTCTCCCATTCTGAGGGTTGTCTTTTCATCTTGTTTGTAGTTTCCTTTGCTGTGCAAAAGCTTTTAAGTTTCATTAGGTCCCATTTGTTTATTTTTGTTTTTACTTCCTTTCTCTAGTATGTGGGTCAAAAAGGATCTTGCTGTGATTTATGTCATAGAGTGTTCTGCTTATGTTTTCCTCTAAGAGTTTGATAGTGTCTGGCCTAACATTTAGGTCTTTAATCCATTTTGAGTTTATTTTTGTGTATGGTGTTAGGGAATGTTCTAATTTCATTCTTTTACATGTAGCTGTCCAGTTTTCCCAGCACCACTTCTTGAAGAGGCTGTCTTTTCTCCATTGTGTATTCTTCCTCCCTTTATCAAAAATAAGGTGACCTATGTGCATGGGTTTATCTCTGGGCTTTCTATCCTGTTCCATTGATGTGTATTTCTGTGTTTGTGCCAGTACCATACTGCCTTGATAACTGTAGCTTTTTAGTCTAAACTGAAGTACGCGGGAACCTGATTCCTCCAGTTCCGTTTTTCTTTCTCAAGATTGCTTTGGCTATTCCGGGTCTTTTGTGTTTCCATACAAATTGTGAAATTTTTTGTTCTAGTTCTGTGAAAAATGACAGTGGTAGTTTGATAAGGGTTACATTGAATCTGTAGATTGCTTTGGGTAGTAGAGTCATTTTCACAATGTTGATTCTTCCAGTCCAAGAACATGGTATATCTCTCCATCTATTTGTATCACCTTTAATTTCTTTCATCAGTGTCTTATAGTTTTCTGGGTACAGGTCTTTTGTCTCCTTAGGTAGGTTTATTCCTAGGTATTTTATTATTTTTGTTGCAATGGTAAAAGGGAGTGTTTCCTTAATTTCACTTTCAGATTTTTCATCCTTAGTGTATAGGAATGCAGGAGATTTCTGTGCATTAATTTTGTATCCTGCTACTTTACCAGATTCATTGATTAGCTCTAGTAGTTTTCTGGTAGCATCTTTAGGATTCTGTATATATAGTATCATGTCATCTGCATTAACAGCTTTATTTCTTCTTTTCTGATTTGGATTCCTTTTATTTCTTTTTCTTCTCTGATTGCTGTGGCTAACACTTCCAAAACAATGTTGAATAATAGTGGTGAGAGTGGGCAACCTTGTCTTGTTCCTGATCTTAGTGGAAATGGTTTTATTTTTTCACCATTGAGGACGATGTTGACTGTGGGTTTGTCATATATGGCCTTTATTATGTCAAGGTAAGTTCACTCTATGCCTACTTTCTGGAGGGTTTTTATCATAAATGGGTGTTGAATTTTGTCAAAAGCTTTTTCTTCATCTATTGAGATGATCATATGTTTTTTTATTCTTCAATTTGTTAATATGGTGTATCACATTGATTGATTTGCATATATTGAAGAATCCTTGCATTCCTGGGACAAACCCCACTCGATCATGTTATATGATCCTTTTAACGTGCTGTTGGATTCTGTTTGCTAGTATTTTGTTGAGGATTTTTGCATCTGTGTTTATCAGTGATATTGGCATATAGTTTTCTTTCTTTGTGACATCTTTGTCTGGTTTTGGTATCAGCATGATGGTGGCCTCGTAGAATGAGTTTAGGAGTGTTCCTTCCTCTGCTATAGTTTGCAAGAGTTTGAGAAGGATGGGTGTTATCTCTTCTCTAAATGTGTGATGGAATTCGCCTGTGAAGCCATCTGGTCCTGGGCTTTTGTTTGTTTGAATGTTTTTAATCAGAGTCTCAATTTCAGTGCTTGGAATTGGTCTGTTTATATTTTCTGTTTCTTCCTTGTTCAGTCTCGGAAGGTTGTGCTTTTCTAAGAATTTGCCCATTTCTTCCAGGTTGTCCATTTTATTGGCATATAGTCATTTGTAGTAATCTCTCATGATCGTTTGTATTCCTGCAGTGTCAGTTTTTTCTCCTTTTTCATTTCTAATTCTATTGATTTGAGGCTTTTCCCTTTTTTTCTTGATGAGTCTGGCTAATGGTTTATCAATTTTGTTTATTTTCTCAAAGAACCAGCTTTTAGTTTTATTGCTCTTTGCTATTGTTTCCTTCATTTCTTTTTTCATTTATTTCTGATCTGATCTTTATGATTTCTTTCCTGCCGCTAACTTTGGGGTTTTTTTTGTTTGTTTGTTTTTCTTTCTCTAACTGCTTTAGGTGTAAGGTTAGATTGTTTATCTGAGATGTTTCTTGTTTCTTAAGGTAGGTCTGTACTGCTATAAACTTCCCTCTTGGAACTGCTTCTGCTGCATCCCATATGTTTTGGGTCATCATGTTTTCATTGTCATTTTTCTCTAGGTATTTTTTGATTTCATCTTTGATTTCTTCAGTGATCTCTTGGTTATTAAGTAGTGTATTGTTTAGCCTCCACATGTCTGTATTTTTTAAAGTTTTTTTTCCTGTAATTGATATCTAGTTTCATAGCGTTGTGGTCAGAAACCATACTTATACGATTTCAATTTTCTTAAATTTACCAAGGCTTGATTTGTGACCCAAGATATGATCTTTCCTGGAGAATGTTCCTTGAGCATTTGAGAAGAAAGTGTATTCTGTTGTTGTTA
Source organism: Eschrichtius robustus (assembly GCF_028021215.1). Classification (NCBI taxonomy): domain Eukaryota; kingdom Metazoa; phylum Chordata; class Mammalia; order Artiodactyla; family Eschrichtiidae; genus Eschrichtius; species Eschrichtius robustus. The sequence goes on along the minus strand of NW_027175301.1, from coordinate 312,701 downwards.
GACGGAATGTCCTATAATTATCAGTTAAGTCCATCTTGTTTAATGTATCATTTAAAGCTTGTGTTTCCTTATTTATTTTCATTTTGGATGATCTGTCCATTGGTGAAAGTGGGGTGTTAAAGTACCCTACTATGATTGTGTTACTGTCTATTTCCCCTTTTATGTCTGTTAGCATTTGCCTTGTGTATTGAGGTGCTTGTATGTTGGGTGCATAAATATTTATGGTTGTTATATCTTCTTCTTGGATTGATCCCTTGATCAGTTATGTAGTGTCGTTCTTTGTCTCTTGTAATAGTCTTTGTTTTAAAGTCTATTTTGTCTGATATGAGAATTGGTATGCCAGCTATCTTTTGATTTTCATTTGCATGGAATATCATTTTCCATCCCCTCACTTTCAGTCTGTATGTGTCCCTAGGTCTGAAGGAGGTGTCTTGTTTTTGTATCCATTCTGCCAGTTTGTGTCTTCTGGTTGGAGCCTTTAATCCATTTACATTTAAGGTAATTATTGATATGTATATTCCTATTACCATTTTCTTAATTGTTTTGTGTTTGTTATTGTAGTTTTTTTCCTTCTCTTTTGTTTCCTGCCTAGAGAAGTTCCTTTAGCATTTGTTGTAAAGCTGGTTTAGTGGTGCTGAGTTCTCTTAGCTTTTGCTTGTCTGTAAAAGTTTTAATTTCTCCATCAAATCTGAATGAGATCCTTGCTGGGTAGAATAATCTTGGTTGTAGGTTTTTCCATTTCAGCACTTTAAATATGTCCTGTGACTCCCTTCTGGCTTGCAGAGTTTCTGCTGAAAGATCAGCTGTTAACTTTATGGGGATTCCCTTGTATGGTTTTTGTTGCTTTTCCCTTGCTGCTTTTAATATGTTTTCTTTGCATTTTATTTTTGATAGTTTGATTAATATGTGTCTTGGCTTATTTCTCCTTGGATATATCCTGTATGGGACTGTCTGTGCTTCCTGGACCTGATTAACTATTTCCTTTCCCATGTTAGGGAAGTTTTCAACTATAATCTCTTCAATTATTTTCTCAGTCCCTTTCTTTTTCTCTTCTTCTTCTGGGACCCTTATAATTCTATTGTTGGTGCGTTAAATGTTGTCCCAGAGGTCTCTGAGACTGTCCCCAATTCTTTTCATTTTTTTTTTTTTTATTCTGCTCTGCAGTAGTTATTTCCACTATTTTATCTTCCAGGTCACTTATCCGTTCTTCTGCCTCAGTTATTCTGCTATGGATCCCTTCTAGAGAATTTTTAATTTCATTTATTGTGTTCATCACTGTTTGTTTGCTCTTTAGTTCTTCTAGGTCCTTGTTAAACGTTTCTTGTATTTTCTGCATTCTATTTCCAAGATTTTGGATCATCTTTACTATCATTACTCTAAATTCTTTTCAGAAATACATAGACTGCCTATTTCCTCTTCATTTGTTTGGTCTGGTGGGTTTTTACCTTGCTCCTTCAACTGCTGTGCATTTCTCTGTTCTCATTTTGCTTAACTTACTGTGTTTGGTGTCTCCTTTTCACAGGCTGCAGGTTGTTAGTTCCCATTGTTTTTGGTGTTTGCTCCCAGTGAGTAAGGTTGGTTCAGTGGGTTATGTAGGCTTCCTTGTGGAGGGGACTAGTGTCTGTGTTCTGGTGGATGAGGCTGGATCTTGTTTCTTCTGGTGGGCAGGACCTCATCCAGTGGTTTGTTTTGGGGTGTCTGTGACCTTATTTTGATTTTAGGCAGCCTCTCTGCTAATGGGTGGGTTTGTGTTCCTGTCTTGCTAGTTGTTTGGGATAGGGTGTCCAGCACTGTAGCTTGCTGGTCGTTGAGTGGAGCTGGGTCTTGGTGTTGTGATGGAGATCTCTGGGAGATTTTTGCCATTTGGTATTACGTGGAGCTGGGAGGTCTCTTGTGGACCAGTGTCCTGAAGTTGGCTATCCCACCTCAGAGGCACAGACCTGATGCCCGGCTGAAGCACCAAGACCCTGTCATCCATAAGGCTTAGAATAAACAGGAGAAAGAAAGAAAGAAAAAATAAAATAAAGTTATTAAAATAAAAAATAATTATTAATTTTTTTTAAAATTTAGATAAGTAGTAAAAGAAAAGAAAAAAGAAAGAAGAGGGCAACCAAACAAAACAAATCCACCAATGATATCAAGTACTAAAAGCTATACCAAAAAAACCCCAAAAAAACAGACAGACAGAACCCTAAGACAAATGGTAAAAGCAAAGCTATACAGACAAAATCACACACAGAAGCATACACATACCCAGTCATAAAAAGAGAAAAAGGAAAAAAATATATATATCATTGCTCCCAAAGTCCACCACCTCAATTTGGGATGATTCATTGTCTATTCAGGTGTTCCAGAGATGCAGGTACATCAAGTTGTTTGTGGAGCTTTAATCCGCTGCTTCTGAGGCTGCTGGGAGAAATTTCCCTTTCTCTTCTTTGTTCGCACAGCTCCTGGGGTTCAGCTTTGGATTTGACCCCGCTTCTGTGTGTAGGTCGCCTGAGGGCATCTGTTCCTGGCCAGACAGGACGGGGTTAAAGGAGCAGCTGATACAGGGGATCTGGCTCACTCAGGTCGGGGGCAAGGAAGGTTATAGATGCAGGGCGAGCCTGTGGTGGCAGAGGCTGGCATGACGTTGCACCAGCCTGAGGCATGCCGTGTGTTCTCCCAGGGAAGTTGTCCTTGGATCAGCGGACCCTGGCAGTGGCGGGCTGCACAGGCTCTTGGGAGGGGAGGTGTGGAGAGTGACCTGTGCTCACACACAGGCTTCTTGGTGGCTGCAGCAGCATCCTTAGCATCTCATGCCCGTCTCTGTGGTCCACGCTGATAACCTTGGCTCACGCCCATCTCTGGAGCCCCTTTAAGTGGCGCTCTTATTCCCCTCTCCTCACGCACCACGAAACAAAGAGGCAAGAAAAAGTCTCTTGCCTCTTCGGCAGTTCCAGACTTTTTCCTGGTCTCCCTCCAGCTGGCTGTGGCACACCAGCTCCCTTCAGGCTGTGTTCACGCAGCCAACCCCAGTCCTCTCCATGGGGTCTGACTTCCAAAGCCCGAGCCTCAGCTCCCAGCCCCCACCCACCCCGGCGGGTGAGCAGTCAAGCCTCTCGGGCTGGTGAGTGCTGGTCAGCACCGATCCTCTGTTCGGGAATCTCTCCACTTTGCCCTCTGCACCCCTGTGGCTGCGCTCTCCTCCATGGCTCTGAAGCTTCCCCCCCCACCCCCATCTCTGCCAATGGAGGGTCTTCCTAGTGTGTGGAAACCTTTCCTCCTTCACAGCTCCCTCCCACTGGTGTGGGTCCCATCCCTATTCTTTTGTCTCTGTTTTTTTCTTTTTTCTTTTGCCCTACCCAGGTACGTGGGGAGTTTCTTGTCTTTTGGAAAGTCTGAGGTCTTCTGCCAGCGTTCAGTAGGTGTTCTGTAGGAGTTGTTCCACATGTAGATGCATTTCTGTTCTATTTGTGGGGAGGAAGGTGATCTCCACTTCTTACACTTCCACCATCTTCCCAATATTTTATAATAACTCTAAATGGAATATAATATATAAAATATTAAATCAACATGTTGTACACCTGAAACTAATATTGTAAATCAGTTAGACTTCAATTTGAATAAAAGAAAATAAATGAAGGCTAAACTAGAAGAAAACAAGAATGATTGAATATAGCAGAAAATGTCTTTCTAAAGTAAAAAGGAAAATGTTTTAAATCAAAAAGAGGCAAAGACGAACAGATTTCTAGAAAAAGTGACAAATATGAAAGATAGCAAAGAAGACCTGACATATAGATAATAAGATTATCTAAAGAAGGATACCGAAGCAAGGAAAAAGAAAAAAATGCTTAAAACTAATATTGGATGGACCTAGAGACTGTCATACAGAGTGAAGTAAGTCAGAAAGAGAAAAACAGATATCATATGCTAACGCACATATATGGAATCTAAAAAAAACAGTACTGATGAACCTAGTGACAGGGCAGGAATAAAGATGCAGATGTAGAGAATGGACTTGAGGATATGGTGGGGGGGAAGGATAAGCTGGGATGAAGTGAGAGAGTGGCATGGACATATGTACACTACCAAATGTAAAATGGATGGCTAGTGGGAAGCAGCTGCATAGCACAGGGAGATCAGCTCAGTGCTTTGTGACCACCTAGAGGGGTGGGATAGGGAGGGTGGGAGGGAGAGATATGCAAGAGGGAGGGGATATGGGAATACATGTATACATACAGCTGATTCACTTTGTTGTACAGCAGAAACTAACACAACATTGTAAAGCAATTATACTCCAATAAAGATATTAAAAAAAAAAAAAAAAAAAAACTAATATTGAGGAAACTTTAGATTTGCTTTTAAAAAGCACACCGTGTACCTAAGAATTTTGCTCCAGAATGACCAACAGCAAGACACATTCTAATAAAATTACTAGACTTTTTTTAAAAAAAGAAATGCCTTGGATACTTCAGCAAAAACAGCAGGTGGGTTGTAAAGGAAGGAAAATTCAATCATCTTCAAACTTTTTGACACCAACAGTTTATGCCAGAAGAAAATGGAGTAACATTTAAGATACTCAAGGGGAAAAAATGTGAGCCAAGAACATTATATCTGGTAAAACTGCCTTTTAGGTATAAAGGGTACAGGTATTTATCAACATACAGGAAGTCAGGAAATATTGGTCCCATGATCCCTTTCTGAGAAATTTGCTAGAGAATGAGCTTAAGACAACCAAAGTGATGCGAGAGACATTGATATAAGTAATATCAGTCAGCATTAAATATATAGTTACTTGTAGAACTAAGACTAAATGAGATTTGAAAGAGAGAAAGTAATAATGCCTATATGCCCAGTGCTCTGGTAATGTAGATCTCCCCGTGGAGAAATGGAGAAAGAATATGCAAAAAAAAGAACTGTTCTCAGCAATTATATTGGTAACAGTATTAATGTTATTCCAGGACTGTGTAATGTGAGACAATATTAACTGAGTAATTATGAGATATTCAAATTCCATCATCCTCTGTCTTTGAGCGCTAAGACTTTTAGTGTGGAAGAACACAGATGTAACTCAAACGAATTTGAGTTAGAAACAAAACACCCCTGTAGTCCTGAATATGAACTCATGAGACATTTTATTGAAAAGTACACACACACACACACACTTTTGCTTTTTCCACTGAAAAGGCTTAGAAACAATGACCAGCCCAGAAGCAATGAGCACACCTAGTAACCCAGGTTCTGTTCTTGAAATACCATTCCCATTAAAATAAACCAGGATGTCTTAGAGAAATAGCTAATTCCAGGTTTGCAGCAGGAAATAAATAAGATGAGCTTGGAACATCTTGTCATAAAGGATAGGAAAGAAGCTTTCAAAGACTGCTATGGTCATGTCAAAGGGACTCAGAAGCCACTTTGAAGACGTTTCCACTGGCCAAAGACAGTTTGGCTTGAAAAAGGATAATTGCCAGTAGCAACGAGCACATCTAGTGCCCAAATCTTGGTTTCTAATACTATTCTCCAATTAAAGGGCTCCTTAGAGAAATGGATAATTCTAGGGCTGGACCAGGAATATACAAGATGAACCTGAAATATCTTGTAGTACTGGAAAATAAGGAAGCACTCAAAAAACAATAACAACAAACAAAAAAATATTGAGGTATGTTAATGTGACACAGGGCCTTTGGAAAGAACTGTTACTGGCCAAAACTGGAAGAATGTGAGCAGGAAAATAACAGTATTGGATTATAACACAAGGAATAAAATGTGTCCGTGAGTCTATAGTGATAGAAATAAATGATTACATAAATAGATAGGGGTGAAGAGACCAATCTCCCCTACAGAATAATTCTGAATAATTTGTGTATATACACCTGTCTCAAGGAGATGCAGCATAACTCCTCACCCCTTAAGTGTAAGCTATGTTTAGTTACTTGCTTCCAAAGACTATAGTATAGAAGGAGGGGGGAGCAGTTGGGAACCCTACAAACACTACCTGAAGTGATCCCAGTTAACATCAACAGTGATAAGTCAGGTTTGTGGTGTGTAGCCTTGGTTTGATGTGATAAGGAGGAAACTTCACTGTGTTATTCTCTTCCAAAAGTCATAACCCTAGTCTAATTATGAGAAAAATATGAGGCAACTCCAGGTTGAGGGTCATTCTGCAAAAGACCTGATGAGTACCCCTCAAAACTGTCCAGGTCATCAAAAACAAGGAAAGTGAGAAATTCTCACAGCCAAGAGGAGACGAAGGAGACGGAGGACTAATGTAATATGGAATATTTGATGGGATTCTGGAACCAAAAAAAAGGACATTACGTAAAACCTAAGGAAATCTGAATAAAGTATGAACTTTAGTTGTTATGTGTGTATCAGTATTGGTTCATTAGTTATGACACACAAACCATAGGAATGTAAGATGTTAACAATAAGGGAAATTGGGTACAGATGTATAAGAACTCTGTACTATCTTCTCAATTTTTCTGTAAATTAAAACTAAAATTGAAAGCTTATTTGAATATTTTTTAGAAATCATTGCAATTCATTGAAACTCATCAAATATGTTTAAATCCATGAGTTCATAACTATAGTTAAAACAAAAATTGTTCGATTTCAGAGGATGATAAGGAACCAATTTATTACCTTGAGAAATGGTAAATTAAAGCAGAAGAATCAAGCATTAATCTTGTTTTCTTTTCCTGTAAATAGTAGTAGATGAGGGAAAGCCTCTCTTTATAAAAAGCATTCTACGTAATAAAAAAGGAAATGTTAAAGAGTATCACCATTTTGAAACCCTGGGAAAATTAACGAATCTAGGCATTGAGCATCAACAGCTGCTAACATCACAACATAGGAGACACAGATACTATGTGCCACCTGCTGGGGGAGGACAGCACCACCTGTATTCATGCGAAGGGATCAACCCTGAGTCATATCAAGCTCTGTGTCCACTTGCCAATCTGCAGAAATACCGAAGAACATGTTGGACTCCATCACGACTATGCAGTCAGCAAAATCCAGATTTGGGGAAACTACAGGTCAAATGCCCCTGCCTCTTCAATAGAGAACTTGTAAGGAAAGAAAGGGTTGGAAGAAGAAACCTGTAGATTAAAAATATACCAAAATATTTGAAAATGGGTAAGACTAACCTCAAAAGCATTATGCTAAGTGAAAGAAGTCAGACACAAAAGACCACTTGTTACATGATTCCATTTATGTGAAATGTTCAGAATAGGCAAATCTATAGAGATAGAAGGTAGATTGGTGATTTCCAGGGAGGGAAGGAATGGGAATTAACAGCCAGTGAGCACAGGGTGTCATTTGGTAGATGCTCATGGAGAAACTTTGGGGATGGGTACGGAAAATATATATCTTGACCCAAGTGAAGGCTATAAAGGTATAGCCTCCTTACCAAATTTTAAGTTATATATATTTTTGTGTGATTTCCAGTATCTTATATGTTACAATAAAGGGTTAAATAAAGCAGAACACAAGACTCCTAAGCTGTAAGGAGAGATCAGATTCCCCACATATGTCATCCTTTATCATGGTAATGAGAGTATTTCTCGTGGGCAAATTCAAAGTAGCTAGGAAATTGTTCCTTTACCTCACAAAGGAAAGAAAAAAATCGTGCAAAAGAGACGTAGTATTTGGTAGACTGCATGACAAGTGCCATTTGGACCTCACACCCTGTTCCAAACGCGCAAAATAACACACATTCTTTTCTGGTAGGTTCAACTGCCACGTGATTTCCAATTTTATACACACACAGAATTGTAGAACTGTAATAAAGGAAATGGATGAAGGAGAAGTCACCTGTAGTCCCACCTTCCTGGCAAATCACAAATCATAAAACCATAAATATTTTTTACTTTAGTGTTTTTGTCAGGCAAGTGTGATAACCACTATACTATGGAAACACTTCAGTGTTTTTGGTTTGCTGGGGTTCTGTTGGTCAGTTGGTGTTTTTGTTTTCTGTTGTGAGGGGTTGGCCATTTTAGCAAGAATTATTTCCCAAAATAGAATTCATTTTGAGGGGCAACTTATATGTTTTTGCCTTCTCATGAAAACCACTCAGAGGATCCTGTCTTACTATTATTTAACATGTCACCTGTTAAGTAATAGTAAGTACTCTTCCCAGTTCTGCTGGCCCCAGGGTAGGCAGCTAGGGATATATTCTTTGTTCTCTTGTTATGTGGTTGTATTCAGAGTGGAGCTGGGGCCCGTATCAGTCACTCTTTGCCTCACCCTGCTTTCTCATTTTTCCACTGGGGCAGAGTTCAGAACAGCAGCTCAGCGACAAGATCAGGAACAGGAGGAAGAGGATGATGAACGTGCACTCCACAGAGCTCGGGATTGGGATGACTGGAAGGACACCCATCCTAGGGGCTATGGCAACCGACAGAACATGGGTTAGTCTCCCCACAACAAGACAGGACTACAGGGGCTTCTGTCTTCCCCACCAAGGAAAGCTGTGCAGTCTTCCCCTCCCTGGGCTCCTGTGTTCAAGCTGTGTACAACGAAGGCAGAGATGCTTAATCTTGCTTTGCGTTCATTAAAATGTCAAACAATTAAGTGTGTATTTGTATCCTAGATGATGAGCCAGCAATCTTGTCTTGGCATTAGAATCCTCATCATGGTATATTCCACTTTTCTTAAATGGAAAGAAAAGAGTACTAAGAAATGGTTCTGTATAATCAATGGCTGTATGAATTCTCTTTGAAAAAGAAAAGTCCCCTCTATCATGTGAGCCTGTGCAGAAATAGGAGTATCAGCTGCTTTCTTCCAGGGGGTGAGGGGAAGGGGTCAGCTGTGGTTCCCTGGGCTTATGGAGAGATCCTAGTCATCTCCCTTTGATGTGGGCAGTGAGTTACCCAGCATCAGAGCTGCCCAGACTGGCTGGAGCTTGCTTTCTCCTTTCTACCCCAGTGCTGTGAACTAACCCAACACTTGCTTTACAAGGGACAAGCACAAAAGCCAGGACTTGCCCTGCCACACGGCTCTATTTTTGGGAATTACAGCTGTAAATGAACAGAACATAACAATCCTATCTACCCAATCTTCCTTGCTTCAGCCATGAGAAATGAGGAAACCGATAAGGCACTATGAGAGCCATCCTTGTGTGAGCATCTGAGGCCAGGGCCTTTACTCTGGATCTATCTAGAACCCTGAGGGTAAGAGCAGCTCAGGCCATAGCCTAGCTCTTAAGTGGGCTGCTGGAAGACCATTTTGGCCCTCTTTGCCCGTGCTGTGCCATACCTGGCACAGTCCTAAGCGGTCAGTGTGCCGTGGCAGTTACTTTGCTAGTTAATAAGGTACCTGCAGTCATGCCAATAACTGGGAGTGAAAGAGGGGGGACAGCACAGATGACAAGGAAAGGTACCTACTTTCTGCGGTAAAGAGAAGACACGTCCTCAGCTCCTGGGTTAATACCCTAGAAAAGAAGCCATGTGTGAAAACAAATGATACCTATAGAAAACATACTTTTGTTCTGTGTGGCTTTGGTACACTTCATTTTCTTTTAAGAAGATGACTCAGCCTTCCTATTCTAGCTTCTGCAGTCTAGCTTCGGACAGGGGTTTGAAAAGGAGACTCAGATCCCTCTCCTTTGTAGGGTGGTAAATGGAGGGCTGTCAGACGATGAATAGGACGTTATGTTTAGTGAGAGATGACAGAAGACTACCAATGATATATTTATTGCTAAACATATACTGCTTAATAAAGAATTCATGTCACCCTCACAGCATAAGCTCCTGAAACTGGCAGAGCACAGATTAACTTCCCCACAGATTTGGGAATCAAACATTCATTTGTAGTTCTCTTCCAGTTGTTGCCAGGCTGCCCCTAGCAATGGCCTATTTCGTGCCCTTGAAACTCCACCCTGAGCTCATTCCCAAAATGGGCCAGGTTGGGGTTATCCCCTTGGTCTGAGTCTATTTAAAGATGGTCCTTCCAGAAGATCCAGCCTGATGAAGCCCCCTCACATTCTGATATCGAAGAGGCAAACTAGACAAAGTGGGTTTGAATCCTGGCTTTAAAAGTTGAAAGCTGTGTGACCTTGGGCAATATAACTTCTCTGAACTGCTCCTCTGTTTTCTCTGTGTTCATAGATGAGCTGTTTCATAGGGTTGTTGTGAGAATTAAATGAATAATGGCAGCCATGATAATAGGCTGAATAATAAGTGTTTTCCTCTGAGCTCAGTGACTATGGTCTGTCCACTAGGAAGGGAAAGGGAATGGAAAGGTAGGTGTTCGAAACTCTGTTCTGTGCCAGGCACCAGACCCGGCACTTTCACATGCTATTAATACTCACAATGACCCTGCGAAATTGGTAGCATTGTCCTCATTTTGCAGATGAGAAAACAGGGCCAGAGTCGCTGAGTGATTTCTTCAAGTTCACATTGGTAACAAGCTGTGCTTCTGTCATTTTCCACGTGCTTCCCAATTGCATGTGCTTTTAGTTGTGCATCTCAAAGCAGCTTAAAAAGAGGGAGCAGCTTGAAAAATCCAAACCCAAACCACCACTTATATGTTATTGGAGCTCTAGAAATTCCTTTTTAGCTGACTCACTGAAGAAAAGGTTATGCCACCCTGCTTCCCCCCTGCCATTTCCCCCTCAGATGGGGGACAAGAAGACAGAGGCGGTGAGCAAACCCATCTTCCTCCATTTTCCTCCCTAGTTCAGTCTGCCTGCCCCGCGGCTAGAGAAAACAAAAAGAGAACCACCTTCTCTACTCCCACCAGAAGAAGGCGTTTCAGGGTCCTAGAGTGAGCTGAGTGTGGTGGACTGCGGCAAGCGAGGACTCAAAGCATTCCACAGATAACAGTACTGCCTCATCGTTTGCGCTATGCTTATTTCACGTATGCTGCATATTTCATCCTCACAACCCGTCAGGCGGGAGATGATGCCTTCGTTTTACAGGGAAAGAAACTGGCTTGGGGAAACACAGTGAGTGACTTACTTCACCACACGGCTCATACGTAGACCGTGCAAACATATCAGTGTAGCCAAAATATTTGCCCTTTGTAGCTCTCACATGGAGGCCAGTTAGTTATTTGGAAAAGGTGAACGCTGGGCACTACTTCTTTTAATGCCATCATGTGGTGATTTGTCCTTTCCACTCTTATTCTTTTCAACACCCCTGTAAGGAAGACAGGGCAGGGGACTGAATGAGCTGATTTCAAGCCCAAGAAGTTGGAGTTAAGGGTTCTGAATTGAGCCTCAATCCTCAGTGCTCTGCCCCTCCCTAGCCGGGTGACCCAGGGCCACCCAGGTCACCGGGGTCACTGCTGTCATTTAAAACAACGTGCAAAGGATAAAACTTTTGAACCCAAATCCACCTCTCTACGTCAACTGAGTTCCAAAGTCCTCCTCTCCTTACTGTGGGCCTCTGGTTTGCTCATCAGCACAAAAGATACACTGCCACCCAGCTCTTTCAGACACCCAACAACAAGATGGCACTGTGACCTTTGTCTCCTTGCAAAACAGCTCCTTCCAACACCTGCACATCATTTCCTCACAGATTGCTTTTCACCTATTCATCCAAGGTTTAACCTGGCTCAGTTCACTCACGCTCCATAGCAAGGAGGTATGGGTTCTAATACCAGCTCTCTCAGTTTTAGCCCCTCCCAGATGCTGACAACATCTGGCCTACTTACCTCACAGGCCAGAGTAAGGAGCAAATGAAATAAAATATGGAAAAGCACTTTGAACAATTAGAAAACATGGCACAAATGTTTGTAAGTTTGGCGGCCAGAGGAGGGGATGCATTGTTTTTTAAATTCAGTATTTCACAACTTATTTTAACCCCTGCCCGCCTATTGCTTTCTCAGTCTTCTATATATATCACCACCAGCGAAAAGGTTTGTGAACATGCTTTTCTTTGTGTGCTGGAGATGACCAGCACAGGAGAGAATTGTTACCTGCAGTGGAAATTGAGAACGGTTTTTACTTATCTGCCCACCAGACCGCCTTTGACAAACGTATGTGAAAAGATGGTAAACAAAAAGATTTCAGTTTCTTGTCCCAACTGGCAATAAATCCCTCCAAGAGAATACAACTCAGCAATGACTTAGGCCATCCTATTCCCATTTGGTAGCACAAATAACAAGAATTCATGTATTGAGCACCTACTGTATACTAGGAGTTGACTATTTCTAATCCTCACAACAACGTCCCAAGGTAGATATTATTATTGCCTCAATTTGTAAATGAGGAACTTGAGGCTCAGAGAAGGGATTTCCCAAAGGTCACTCAGCCCTAAGTGTCGAGCTGGGCCTGGCTTCCAGGTGGGCCTGATTCCACAGGCCACGTCCTTCCAGTCTGCCACATTCCCTGGGAAGCACAAATCACGGGGGACATATGAAGGTGGGCGAAATACCCCACTGGCACACGGCTCTGGGGATCACCCCTCCCCTTTCTCTGTCTAAATTTTGAGCAATGATTCTATCAGCTTTGCTGGCCAGGCCCTTTAAGGGCACATATGAGACCTGCTCACTAGGGGAATACCCCAGACTCAGAACTTTCCCCTTCCTGGGGCCCTACATCCCTCAACCTGTAGAACATTCCTGCTCCCAGTGCCAGGCTCACCTGTTTCCAGCCCCATCCAATCTTGGTACAAGTGAATCTTTTAAACCCTCTCTCTATTCCACCCTCTCACTTAAGGGTTCCTACACATTTTCTAAGCCCGTCAAAGCCCCCCCTCTTGATCTACCAGGCC